>NC_062520.1:16350653-16650653 GCF_022655615.1 Tachysurus fulvidraco | reverse complement strand
GGTTTGAAATTACTCATTATCGGTTCACGTCCGCTAAAGGAGAGAGATGAAACACACGGTCAGTTCTATGCCAGCAGGGAAATCTTGCCTAACTGCAAGGTTGTGTGTACCTCCCGATCCCATTCTCCTTCACTCTCTACAAAAATTGAGTGACTTTAAGGTTCATGTGCATATAAAAAAGATCGCTGTAGCCATCAAACACTGCAGAAGGCATTTTGCCTTGGCATGAGTTTTGAATACTTTCATAAAATGGGAACGAGCATAACTTCAAGGATACACTTTACATGCAGGATAGGCTATGTCTGATGAAATTCTTCTGAGATGCTAGAAACTTACATTTTCTCTTTTAACCTGGTCATGATGTAGCCACACTGTAGCACTTATTGACACAGGGCAGTAAATGTGATGAGAGCTATTTTCCCCAAGCATGGCCACTTCTGCAGGTGCTGATTTATTGATGAATTGATAGTCTGAGAGAGTGATTGACAGCTGGATGAACTGGCTAATAAACCAGTAAATTGAGCTGAGAGTATTGAGTGAACGCATTGCACTGTTGATTTACAGCCAGTCAGTGTTTCCCTGAGTGAAAATAACTTTTAATGCTAAAAGAAAGAATTACACTTACATACCAAATGGAACAACAACAGAAATCCCTGCAGTTTATGTAATTACCGTGTTAGGTTTATTCAACAAAACAGATGACTAATGATACCTGATTATGTAAATGTCAGCATGGGATATACTGTGAAACTGAAAATGAGGTACCACACACACATACACACACACATACACACACACACACACACACACACACACACACACACACACACACACACACACACACACACACACACACACACACACACACACACACACACACCAGCCAGTTTGAACTCCCAATCCAAAAACAATGAATTATTCAGGTGAAGAATCTCCGGTGTACTATTATTGGATCTAGCTTGTGAGATGTCATTGTGTGGCTACTGCGGGAGGAAAGGTCTTATGCCAACAGATGAGAGAATTTCATGCTGTGATAGACCATGATTATTACAGTCATTTTGCTTCTCTTATTCAATAGCGTTTGAACCTGACAAGTGTGTGCCTTGGGTTCCTCATTGCTTATTCACAGAGCAAGTGGAAATGAACAGACAGACTTTTTGTTTACTGTGGTTTCTCTATTGATCAGGTAAAAAAATCAATACGAATATCTTGCACATTTTAAATCATCTTTGCTGTTTGCTGTTCTAAAAAAACAAAACAAGGCAGTCCAACTTCATTTAATAGTGAGGTATTGGTATGAGAAAGTTCATGTCCATCATACACAGCCATTCTGTCAGTTAGTAGTTAGCAGAGATTATTCTTTAAAAACTATTAAACCTTTTCATTTTTAAAAACATCCCAGATAAACTCTTACAGTACATAAAAAACTCACTCACCTTGTAAATGCAATAGTTTAAATTAAATATATACCAAAGTATAATGTATAAATATTATAAAATCAATCCTAAGAAAGGTAAATATGTATAAAGAGTTCAAATATAAATGTTTTTGTCAATGACATAAGAAAATAAATGTTATATGCTATAGGATATACAATCACCTGTAATGTCTGTAATACTGTCTTATATTACATAAAATATTAAGATATTTCCTCCTAAATAACATTGTTTTCACTATACACTTTGGTAAATGACAATAAAAGTATTTTAGTAATTTATACAGTATTTCTAATTCAAAGAACATACTGAAAATAGTCAAGTGAGCATTTAAACATAATATTAAAACTTTTTGTGCTGCCACAACAGCTCTATCCCTGTCAAGGCCTGGACTCCACAAAATCTCTGTAGGTATTCTGTGGTATCTGGCACCAAGACATTAGCAGCAGATATTTAAGGCCCTATAAGTTGTGAGGTGAGGCCTCCATCGATTGTCCAGCACATCCCACAGATGCTCAGTTTGGATTGAGATATGGGGAATTGGAGGGAGGGTCAACACCGTGAAAACTTTGTCATGTTCCTCAAACCATTCCTGAACAAGTTTTGCATTGTTTCAGCAATCAGATCATCACACTGTCTCTGCCAACTTGTCTTTTTAACATAATGATTCATCAGACCAAGCTATTTTCTGCCATTTGCTTTATGGTCCAGTTCTAATGCTAACATGTTTATTGTATATACTTTCAGCAGTGGACAGGGCAGTGCAGCTCCATATGCTTCAAACCCTGAGCACTGCGTGTTCCAACAACTTTATATCACAGCGAACATTAAACTTTTCCCGCATTTGTGCAGCAGTAGCACTTTTATGGGATCGGACCAGGTGGGCCAGCCTTCAATCTCCTTCCTTGCACATCAGTGAGCCTTGAAAGCCTATGACCCTGTTACCAATTCACTGATTGTACTTCCTTGCACCACTTGTGATAGGTACTAACTTCTGCATACCAGGAACACCCCATAAGACCTGCTGTTTTGGAGATGCTTTGATCCAGCTGTCTAGCCATCACAATTTGACCCTTGTCAGATCCTTTCAGTTGCCCATTTGTCTTGCGTCAAACACATCAGCATTGAGAACTGACTATGTTCCATCCCATGACAGGTTCCCTTGTAATGAGATAATCAATGTTATTCACTTCACCTGTGAGAGGTATTAATGTTATGGCTGATGGCGTTATGAAGTATATGGATGCTTCAGAACATTAGAAATTTTTTAAAGAAAGGAAGGAATGAGTTATCCATGTACAGTAAATGCAATCAGCTTCAAAAATAGTTAATATATTTAATCTGGTGTCCTTCAGTCTTACTGCTAATGACTTGCACCTCCTTTTACACTTATCCTGTACGCAGAAATCTTACCTCCTCTTGCTCCACTCCTCATGCTGCTGTCAACACTTCACTAATTTGATGTGGGGGATTTCACACAATCAGATAAAACCTCTTTGCTCTCTCTCACACACATACCCCCATGCACTTCCCCAACACACACACACACACACAGACACACACACACACCTTTTCTTTTCACACTCACTCATGCGAATGCATCTGTGTATTTTCAACATTCACGTATTTTCCTGCAGTGTTCTCCTTATCAGGCTTCAGTACACCTTATTTTGCTATGGCCCATGAGCTGGATCCCTGCAGGACTGCTAGTGCTCAGCACTGAGTTTATAAGCTGTGATAGAGAGTGGAGCTGAATCATTGCCACTGATGCAATCTGGCCAGCAGGCATGGAGAGCAGCTACAGCCGCAGGGGAAGGAAAGAGTCTGAGAATAGAGCCTGCTCTGTGAGTCAGCTTCTGTATAACTAATATGACAAATACTCCAGATGCAATGTGTTTAAATACAGATAGAAATGTGCAAGGCATCAAAGGTGAAGAGATTATGAGAGAAGAGAAGACATTATGTGGGCAGGTCATATATTCATTCAATATACTGTATAATATATCATGTGACAATATATTGTGACTAAAGGAATACTCAGTTTTGCTATTTATACCAGTTCTCAGTATTTCTTTGAACATTTTAATAATAAATGACTCTGATATATTAGCACAGGCTCTGTAGTACAGATCATTATTTCATCCCACTGTTTTTGTTCTTTGAGGCCTTCTCACCTCATCTCATCTCTGACTGATAAGAAGACAAAGCCAGACAATTTCCAGTCTTTTTATCTAGATACAGCATGGACCAGACCACTTAGCTAAAGGTCAGCACTCAAACTTTTTTTGCCTGAAGAAGACCCAACAGGGTTGAAACGTTGCTTTTTTAATTAATCAATAAAGATGGGAGTTTAAAAAGTGTTGCGGACATTACAAATTTTTTACTTTAACAGTTTCTTTTGTCCTGCACCTGCCAGAAGGTGGGATGTGCACACAATTACTGATTTAACAGCACTCAAACTAACCTGGTTACTGTATGAAACAGCTGAAAGCCAAACCTGTAGTTACACGCATGTGAACACACACTGCTTCACAGTCAGAACGTTATAATATGCCTAGTACAAATATTTGGTCCATTAAATTGTGTGTTAATTCCAACACAAACCTGTCTTTTAATTCAACAATACAATTTTTTTCTGTTTCTATTTAATTTAACAGCAGTGCCTTATTATTATTATTATTATTATTATTATTATTATTATTATTATTATTATTATTATTATTATTATTATTATTATTATTGAAAAGTATGGGAAAAAAAGCAAAAGCAATGGTCTTACAGTGGATCTATTGTTTTTTGTTATCTAAATTTCTAATGGTTATTGTTAATATGTTAGCACACCTATTTAGCAAATGTGCATGGGTACATAGTTAAGTTTCTTGTTACCTTTCATTCCTTTCCTTCTTTTTCTTTTGATTACATTCCACCAAAATATGTTTAAAAAAAAAAAAAACTCTTACCAAAGTTCAATTAAAGACAAACTCCGTAATAGCAGCCAAAAGCTGTTCACATCCTCATTTCACACTGCTAACACAACTCATTTGTCAAGCAAGCCCAATAGAAAATCTATCTGTGCAATTGTCTCTCCAACTGACATGCTCTTGCACTCAAGTAAATCTTTCAGGGTGCAAAAACCATCCATTATGGAGAAACTGAAAGCAACCATTTTACATGTTCCCACATTATCCTAATGGCTGTAATTCAAAACTATTTACATGTTACTAAAATGGTGCCTAAATCTGGGGTGGGGGTTCTTAAAATTCTCAGAATACCATGAATCAATGACAGACGCACATTTTCATTGCTTAAACAACAAATATTTCAGCAGTTATATGCAGCTGTATTTGACTTCAATAAAATAAAAATAAAAAACATGACAGTTAATAAAGATGCACCTCTGTATTTGGTTACATCCCATACAGACAGATTTAAATGGTTAGAAATACATAGCAAGCAGATACTGTACCTCCCCATGTTAAGATGAACAAATTCAGTCATGAATATGTTCAACTATCCAATTTAATTTCCACCACTGAATGCATTATGCAGGTTTCAAGTGTCCCAACCACCTGCTAAGCCACAGGAGAGCCTGTGTAGTTAAATTGAGAGGCTCTAATGGTTTATTGTTGATTAAAGGTTATAACTGCATGTTGTCCTTTAGTGTTCCCATTCATCACTGCCACTACCATTAGCATTACAATGCCAAAATATTGGATTTTCAAGAGGAAATGTCCTCAAAGCAGCAAGCAAAAGCAGAACCCCAGTCTATTTAATTACCTCATTGAACACATGCAGATCAAGGTGTCAGAGACTAATAAAGGCAGGTTGTGGTCTTATGGGTCTTACAATGAAGGCTTTTGTAGCTAATTACAGACTTTCTAAAACCATCACAATGCATTATAGTAACATTTCTATAATAACATCTTTACTGAAGCGAAAAGTCAGAGCAACATTCTTAGCATACAGCCAAAGTAAAGAGCGTTTGTGTAGTGAGGTGGAGCAGTGAGTTGGAGTAATACCAGTGGTGACGCTGTGAGTTGTACTGGCATCCTTTGCATGGCGTCGGGGTAGAGGGACGTCCTCAGCTGTGCTATTTTCTTTTTTGTTGGATGTTTAAAAAAATCTGCTGCATCTGTTGTTAAGTCAGGCTTTCTGTTAGCTCTTTGTGTTTATTTTTATGTATACAAACAAGAGTCAAAAAGCATACAGATTATATACTATATATGTGCTAAACAGGGCATAACGAGACATAGGTGAGAGTGATTAATGTGGCATGTGATGTTCTGGGGCTGATGGGTAGTACAGTTCAGAACCCATGTAATTAAGTGTGTCAGTCGCAAACTAGGGTATCATTTATGATGTACTGTTTACTAATATGCATATGAGAAGTTCAACCAGACATGTTTAGGTTATATTTATAGTACATTTATGCCGCACATTTGTGCCAGATGCTTTTATACAGAGTGACTTAAAGAAGTGCTCTCTAGTGCTTGAATTCAATAAAAAAAAAGTATACTCTCTTTACATATGCATAGAGCTCATTTACTGGCTCAGCTTAACTCTACATGTCTTACATGTTACATAAATTATATAAAAATAATAATAAACAGAGAATACAACAGAGAATGATCTGTACATGATAGTTACACTCCTTAACAAAATCTTTAGACCAAGGTAAATATTACAAGTATTCACACTTTGCATTGGTGGAGCGTAACCAGGTCGTAAGAACTTTGGTCATCAGCAAATGAAATCTTTAAAACCATAGCCTTTAAAATCTGTGCAAAAATATGGCTTTAATGTCATTGTCCTTCAGACAGTCATACTATCATGATCTACTGATGGCAAAAGTAAAAACGCTTTCTGTTTTTTAATATGGCAGGTTTGTTGAGCTGCACAAGCAAGGGATATCAAAATGTGCCATTGGACAGGTTGGATGCAGTAAGACAGTCATTTTAAATTCCTTGAAAGATACTGAGAGTTATGGGACAAAAAAAAATCAAGTGGTAGACCCAAAAAAACTTTTACCTGCACTGATCTCTGAACCTCGACCCAAATTAAGTCCATTACTGATGCTGACTGCAGCCCAATAACCATAAGACAGCATCTGCGAGAGAAGGGCTTAAAGAACATAAAATGCCTTCGAAAGCCACTTCTCCTCCCACATCACAAACTTGTCCGTTTGGAATTTGCAAGGGAGCACCAAACATGGGACACTGAAAGCTTGAAGAAAGTTTTATTCTCGGACGATAAAAAAATTTACCTGAATGGTTTTGATGGCTTCCAGAGATTATGGAGATCCCATTGGAGATGTTTTCTACCCGGCACAGTGGAGGAGGCTCCATCATTATCTTTGGTGCTTTTTCCTTCAATGGGAAAATTAAGCTTCAGGTTGTGCAGGGGCGTCAAACGCCAGCTGGCTATGTGGACATGTTTCAGCAGACATCCCTCTTGACTGAGGGCCTTCGTCTGTGTGGCATTGACTGGGTCTTTCAACAGGACAATGCTGCAATTCACAACACCCATCTGAAGAAGGACAATAACGTTGCCCTTCTGGGCCATCCTGTGTGTTCCCCTGAACTAAATCCTCTTGAGAATGTTTGCAGATGAACGGCAAATGAAGTTTACAAAAACAGAATGTAGATGCCCTTCATGAAGCCATTTTCACCACATGGAGCAACGTTCCCACCAGCCTCCTAGAAACAGCTATTGTCTTAAACTTTTGATCAGCTGATGAACAGCCTGTTTGAATTTAAATGCAATTTTCAATAAATTGCCTATCTCCGTTTTTTTTTTGTTTTTTTTTGTTTTTTCTGTCTCTTGCTCCTTTTTCTTCTTTTTACATCTTGAAGCAGTTCTTACAACCTGGTTATGATCCATCAGCATGTAATGCAAATACTTGGAAAGTTTCACCAGGTATTAAGATTTTTTTCAAGAGTGTACAATATACCTGTACCGCATTTACAGATTTTCCTCTTTTTATATATGCAGAAATGGAATAGAATTAATAAGTCCAAGATTTGAAATAATAGATCTGATTGTGCACTTTAAAAACAAGTGATTTTTTTTTAATCAGCCTAAAAATCCTCTACTCAACAAAGTATATCCATTTCTATGTGTAACTTTGTTCCATAATAAGACGAATTTGCAATAAATCCTGAGACGCAGGGTGTATTCCTGTGTCTGAACAAATCCAGTTTAGCCTTCATTGTTTTTCTGCTTTATTTATTTTTTTCTTTCCAACAATTTCAGTAGTGATGCAGACTTCACTCACTGTCCTTTCTAACTTGTTCTTGATATTGGCCTTATTGGAATGTGCTAGACACCATTGTTTCCTGAATGTTACATCTCTGATTGTGGTGTGTATCAAATTAATCAAAGCCGTAGATCTGATAGGGAAGTATGTGCAGTGCCAATCTGTGACCACTTGAACATGATCAAAAGATTAGAGAAATCACTTATAATCAGACCTCACACTCTGAGCTCAGATGAAATAAATCTGCATCAAAGATGAAAATTGAACTGTGCTAGAGAAAGAACACTAAGTAGAAAGATAATGAAGAAGATGGAGTTGATTATTAGAGAAGTGAACAGACAGAGAGTGTTTATAATCTCATATCTTGAGGATTCTTGAAGTTTTTCTTGCCTTGTCTGTGGTAGGAGATCTTCGGGTAGCTCTATAACAAACAGAAATAAATGAAATCTTGTTAATATTTGATAAAGAAATGATCATAGAGATGTCTCAAGCAACGTTTCTGGCATGAAAAGATACAAAATTCATATTTTTATACATTTGTTCCCTAAATTCAAGAAGATGAGGTCCTTTAAATATTAAAAGCAATGCAATATTAACAACTGGAGGTAAAAGTAATAACAGGTTTTTTTTTTTTGTTCCTTTAGTGGCGCTGATTTTATATGAGGAGAACATGGTCTTATTAATTCAGATAACAGAATAATAGACATATTAATATGTATTTAAAAAAAATCTTGATGAGACAGGGCTGAGAGGGAACTATCCCACTTCACACAGTCTGCAGGCTCACTGAATGGTGTGATGAGTATTACAATGGTGTAAATTATATTCTATGGCCTTCATTGCCAAATCTTTGAGAGATTTTGGTGCTATGTGTTACAGTTCAGTGGTGTTCTGGTTGGTTCACTGGGAGAAAACAGGTAGAAATGTCAGCACTGTCAATATGGTTTGTGGATTCTTGTCAGACTTTTTAGTCTTTATAGAAATCGAGAGCTCTTCCACAGTTATTATATTTGTTTAAAAATGCCAGCAATATTTTTAAATACATTCAGTTGGTTTTATTTCCCAAAATAAAAAGAAATCAGTAGCCTACATTAACTACCTTGACGCTGAAGTATGAATGTATGAATGATGTAAATGCTCTGTGCAGTTCCTGTGCAAAAGTAAAAACCTCTTGATCACATCTTATATCATATCCATGAACAAACCCGTTTCATTTCAAATAATGCATCTTTATTCACTTACAGTACATCCCTTGTGTCTTTCTGTACATTAAGCCTAGCCCATTTCTTCAGTGATATTCATATTTCTTCAAACATGCATGGAGGAGATGCTAACTTGTCTATTCTTCAGACAGCATGTACAGTAAGCTGACTTATAAAGATGTGATGTAACTGAGAGATGAGGGAGGGAGGAAGGGAGGGTATACATCGTTCCCACTCAAAGAGCTCCCAATCAAAAAGTGAATGACATTCTGTTGCCATTTGGGAGCAATAAAATTAGCCTTTTCAAGTGTCTTAGATTGTGGTTAAATTTTTTTATTGGGCATGAAGTTAGTGTTAAATGTTAACTTTCTATTTATGCAAATGAAACTGAATTGATATTATAATTTAAGCCTGCTGTTACATTCTGGCAAAATGTTCTAGGTCAAAAATGATGAAAAAAGTAAAATGTCTGACAGTGTGTATGTGTGTGTGTGTGTGTGTGTGTGTGTGGGTGGGGGGTGGGGGGGGGTCTCAAGGCAGGGAAGATAATAGGAACAATGCAGATTGAAAAGAAGCTTCCAACTTTTGTGTTTGTGGGTTTGTTTGAGGGAAAGACAGACAGACATAACTATAACACAATTATCATACAGACCCAAAGTGTAACTGTGCTACCAGAGTGTCAGCTCAAAATCGGAAAAAAAACAACTTTTTTTTGTTTTAAAACAGGACCATTTCATCCTCCAACACATCGGAAGAGCTGTGTCACCAGCAAAAAAAAAAACTATTTTAAGACTTCAAGCATTGAGCTTTTTCGGAATCAAAAATGCAACAAAACAACAGAAATACTTGTCATAAACGAAACCTTTTATTAGTATGGAAAAGTACACACTAGCGTGTGATTCAAAGTTACATATTTCACCGATTACATTTTTGTGCCTTTAGCAATTTGTGAAAATGTTTGCACTTTTCTTTTGTTGGGTGTCATTCTGAGATAAAGTGAGATTGTCTAAAGTGCTGACAAATCTTCTAACCGTTTGCCAAATTGTGCAGGATTGGTGTTAGAGGCAAAATACTCTCTATTTTTCTCTCTCTTTTACTTTCTCTCTACCTCAGTCTGGTGGTTCTGCCTTATCAGCACTCTATATTCTACATGCTCAATCGGCTGATTTGTCAAGGGTGACTCCAAAAGATTCTGATAGGCACTCGGAAAATCACCCAGTTGATCTAAAATATCGACCCACCACAAGAAGTCATTACACACAATAATAGCAGGAGGGACCTTGAAGATGTGACTTAATTAGGTTTCAAATACCGTCAGTATGGCTTTGGAGGGAGAATAAAACTGTTCTGTTCTAAACAGCAGTTTATTCTACTGAACTAAAACATTAACTGGCATGTTACTTTTTATTATTTATTTATTTGTTTGTTTGTTTGTCTGTTTGTTTGTTTACCATAAAATCCCTTCCAGGAAATATTTATCTATCTATCTATCTATCTATCTATCTATCTATCTATCTATCTATCTATCTATCTATCTATCTATCTATCTATCTATCTATCTATCTATCCATCTATCCATCTATCTATCTATCTATCTATCTATCTATCTATCTATCTATCTATCTATCTATCTATCATTTATTTATTTATTTTTGACAAAATCTAGGTCCTAGCACACCTTTTAAAATGTCATTGGATGCAAATTTTGTTCAGAGTTTTCTTAGGAGATCAAAGCAGACAAACCAAAGGGACAAAACAGGAAACTGCAAAATTAAACAGGATGACAACAAAATGAGACAGAAATAATAAAAACCAAGCCAAAAAAAAAAAAAAAAGCACTGGAATAACATGACAATAAAAACTGAAGAAGGTTTAGTAACATTACTGATGTGACAAGATGCCATACTACAGGTCAGGTTTGCCCAGGTTATTTGAAGGATAGTGTGTAATTATGAACAGTTGAATGTGATTAAAAGTATTATGATTCAAAGCAGTAAAGGCTAGTTGTGATTAGTCATGTTATAGGTTTGGAGTTTGTTGCCTGGGTCAACTGGGTGAGGGTTCTGGGAAAAGGAGTTTGGTTTTGAAAGGAGAGACTTGACAAATGAATTTTCCATCAGCTTTGTGCTTGGTTCTTCATCAGTGAAGACTTCGGCAGGAAGAAATTAGTGTTAAGTCTGTAATGAACTCAGAAATTACGCTGACCTGTTAGTTTCTCAGGAGCTCTTGATTACACAATTCCAATGGACTATAAACCAACTTTTACAATATTTCCTGTCTGGTGTCACCCAAATGAGGATGGGTTCCCTTTTGAGTCTGGTTCCTATCAAGTTTTCTTCCTCATACAACCTTAGGGAGTTTTTCCTTGCCAGCATCGCCTCTGGTTTGCTCATTAGGGATAAATGTTAGAGATGTAGAGTAAATTCATTTTGATCTTTACAATTGTTATTTTGTTTCTTTGTTTTGTTTGGGTTTTGTTTTCAGAAAATGTAAATTGTTAAAAGTGCTATACAATAAATTGAATTGAATTGAATTTTGTATGATTGTCTTAAAAGACAGTAGTGGTGCACTAATATTCTTATAATTGTTCCATCACCTACTTTGTGCCATTACAATTTGGAAAAATTATGTTTCCAAAAAGCATTTAAAATAAATTACTGTGAAACTGACATTTAGAGCCCTGGATGAAGGGTTTGGAGGTTTTATTATGTTACAGTAACTGTTTTTGTATTAATAGGTTGTTTTTGGTACCAGGAGAATACAGTTTTAGTGAATTACTGTACGTCTCAGATTTTTGGCTTGTGGCATTATTATATTTATAGAAATGTTTTTACTTTCACCATAATTCAGCCGTCTGTGATTCCTTTTTCTTAAAACTTATTCATGCAAAATTGAAATATGTCTTTCTTAAAGTGAATAGTGTTCAGCTAGTTTGGTTTTAAACAGTGCTAAGTATACGTCTCTACACCTGGAAGAAAATATTTGTATGATTTGGAATATATTTTAACACATGCTTTGGTGGCGAATAAACATCTAACATCTCTTTTCAGAGCTGCTAGGTTCATTTGAGATCAATTTTGATTATGCAGGTATTTTCAGGTCATCAAATAGCACTGCTCTTCCTGATCTTGGTATTGTATATTGTCTGTATTTCCATGATCATCAGACAATGTGCTGCAGTGTATTATCAACATGATTCGTTGTCTCTATCTATTTAATTCTGCTCTTCTATTCAATTCAATTCACATTCAAATTTATTTGAATAGCACTTTTTACAATAGACATTGTTTCGAAAGCAGCTTTACAGAACATAAGAAACCTAGTACTAAACGTTTAATATTATACAAAGATTGGTATTATACAAAAACTCTAAAGCCTGAGGTGACTGAGGCTACTATGACCATGACTATGGCTTCCATAGGTGGAAGAGGCAAAAACCTTGAGAGGGGTTCCAAAAATGAACTCATCCTCATTTGGGTGACACTAGAGGGTGTGACTATAAACATACAGTCTGACAATTGTGTATTGACAAGGAGGTTGTTTTCCTCAAAGGCCACATGTAGATTGCATCCCCTCTTTGAGTGTCTGAAATCCTAGTGAAGCTGAATCCAACTGGAGCTGGTACGATCTCTGGATGCCTCAGGGTGGGTAGAAAAAGAGAAGCAAGTGGAGAGGAATTAGCGTAGCTGCTGTTCATAATATTTACCAGCACTAGATAATAATATGCATGTGATCAGATGCACTGGAGCATATGGTTATGGGATGCATTATGTGTATGCTTGGCTAAAGAGATATGTCTTCTGCTTCCCTGTGTGAACAGCAGCAGTGCAGCACAGTGTCATTTTAATAATAACATGCTATTTCCTTTCACTAATAGATGTCATGGAAAATGTTTGTGTTTTTGTCACAAATACACAAACAGTATTCAGGGTAGTATGAAAAGTCTGAGACCAAAAATAAGAGCATGAGCACAAGTCCACAAACACTAATACATTCAACAACATAAAACAAGAGCTGGGTATCAATAAAATTAAAAAAAAAAAAAAAAAGACATTACCTACAAGCTGCACAATTATAACATTGTTGTAGATTATGATTATAAAGCAAGTAGAAGATGTACTGTATGTGATTAAAATGCATTTATATTCAGTGTAGGCTTTATTTATGAGCGCAAGAAATACAATAAAGCAAAAACAGGACAGATGGGGCTGCAGTTTTATGTATGTGAGTTGCACCTCTTTGAGCTGGCATGAATTTAAACATTGGTTAAAATAGAAGCGCATCTGTTCTGTGAGATGCATGACTAAAATATGCTTCACTAATGCATTTGGTGTGAATTAGTCCTAATGAATTCTGAGGAAGTGGCACTGTTGCTAAGGGATGGACAACATACAGTACAGTATAGACGATGATAACATGATTGACTGATATAAATACAATACACTCTGCAAGTCTGAGCCTGGATTCTTTAAACACATAACGGTCTATTTGAATTGACCGTGATTATCAACCGATTTATATTTAATAAATTTTATGTAAATTGTATTGTTAAATTGTATGTTGTATGTATATTGGTTAAGGTTAAACTGATATATAGGGAATTGTATTTCTTTAGCAGTTGGTAACATAGCTTATTTAATGTGATTTCTGGGGTGACAAAAATTGTGCACATCCACAAGACTGGGCTGTCAGAAATGAGACAGCTGTAGAAATTTAAGCCTGCTGTAGGCAGGCAGGAAAATATCATTTTAGCATGGTGTTTGTGCTACGAGGAAGTTTGGGACCAAGGTTGGCTTGGAAATCTCACTGCACTCTCAGATTTTGAAAGTCACCCCCACTGGTTTACCCACGTGTTTATTTCTGAGAAGGAAAGTACCACAATATATCAACTGAGAACTAAAGTAGAAAAATGGCGTGTAACCAAACAAATTAGCAACATGCTGGTGTTAAACCAACATATCATGCTTGCAGTGAGAATGAAATAGAGCCTTCAATGTTTGTGTCTTACAAGTAAAATAAAAAAAAAACCTAATTTTCTAATATTAATCTAGATAAAATGTTGCATAAATTGTATTGTATAGAAAGAAACATATATTAATTTTCATGTAGCCAATTTGGCGTTAACAGTGTAATCAATAAATATTATTTATTGTAATCCAGTCAAATATATCAGCTGTCTACCAGAACCGAGAGAACACATTGTGAAGAACACACTCAGCGTGCTATAAAGTGTGTTCTGTAACGGTGTATTCTGTTTCACTCCTCTGTGAAATCAGTCTACATTTAAATGTGAATGTTTCCGATAATGGATTTTTCACAGTTTGCAATAACCTATTGTGAAGATCAGCAGCCCTCTAGGAGCCATCATTTCTCACTGTTCCATAATGACCTGTAATTTGCCTAATGTTTTATTGAAATCTCCTCTCCAGAAAACAAAGATCTCCACATACGACAAGATGTGGGAGTTCATGAGCAGTCGCAGGCATTCAGTCATGGTGAAGAGTGTGGAGGAGGGCATTCAACGGGTGCTTACCTCCGATTATGCCTTTCTCATGGAGTCCACCACAATCGAGTACGTCACCCAGCGCAACTGCAATCTCACGCAGATAGGCGGCCTCATCGACTCCAAATCCTACGGTGTTGGTACTCCTATGGGTATGTACTGTAACTAAAAACACAAATGAAAATGTACCAATGACAAGTTGCATTATTATAACTTTTAACATCATTTCAATTAAAATGATGTCTCTTTGCTTTTAGAACAAAGTAAAACTATGCCATTATGGCATTATTGCAATGGGGTTTTTAAAGACAGAGATATCTTGCAACCCATATTTAGAAAAACTGGATTTATGTAATGTTGCTGTTACATGCTGCATAAATGCTACAATAAAGAGCCTTTAGATCTTTAAATGGACCGGATATAGCTTCTTTCACATAATTAAAAATAATACAGTTCATTAATCCGAGTGATAAAACTATAAAGTGGTACTACAATATAAAAATACTGTTTAATATTCAACTCACACAGTGTGTGTTACAATTACACTCTATAGAAAACTACACTAATATGCAGTAATACTGAATGCCAAATATACATTTTTAAATCCAGGATCCTCATATTTGTTTGAGAGCCTGGTCCTCTTTCCAAGTGTTTGATCAGATTTTATTTAAATCCGCTAGTCTGACTGTCTGATTAAATTAGCCTGTGTGGTCTTTACACATAGAATTGAGTAGGAGGGAAAGGGGAGAGGAGGGTAAACATGCACTGAAATGGGTAATGCATAAAATAGTAAGGAAATAAAAAGGGTGATGGCAAGACATTTCCATGCAATGTGGAGGAGCGGGATTTGATTACCAGGCTTGGGCACAGATTGTCTTAATCCTGTTATACATGCAGCCCCCTGGCTGAATTACTTGTAGAAATGGGGAAAAAGAGTCACTGCTAAGTACCTGTGTCTAGAGAAAAATCCAGCCTTGAGACATTTTCACACAATGACCACATGTATAATCTTTTCTTATCACATTTCTGTGGTGAGGGAATTAACAGCTTACCATACTACTGTTAGAATCCTTATTACATAGATTATGCTCAAATAACAC
Source organism: Tachysurus fulvidraco (assembly GCF_022655615.1). Taxonomy (NCBI): domain Eukaryota; kingdom Metazoa; phylum Chordata; class Actinopteri; order Siluriformes; family Bagridae; genus Tachysurus; species Tachysurus fulvidraco. The sequence goes on along the minus strand of NC_062520.1, from coordinate 16,635,156 downwards.
ATCAAAAAGGCTTGGATATGTTTGGTGAACTGGTGCTGTATATGATTTCTTTACTATAATCGTAAATCAATGAATGAACAATCCATACACATGCATTCATTTTTTTTTGCATTTTTAATGAATACATTTTCATGCGTAATAATTGTCATTGAAAAGATTCTGTCACAACAGTGCAGTTTTGAAAACCCATAAGGCTTTTCAGTATGAAAAATTAAGGAGGCGGAAAACACAAATACAACCGGTTGTCCGATCATCGCAAAAGGGATTGTATTGTTAATGTCAGTGAAATATTTTCACCTCACTTTTGTGTGATATACAGGTAGATTAACCTGTGAAATTGTTTTTTGTTGTTTTGAGGTCTAAAATCTGCTTCATCTCCCATAACTGCTTATGTAGAGGCATTAAGTCTTCTCAGAATAGACAATGTGTTTTGTGTTTTTAAATTGTGTGTCTTGGCTGTTGTTGAGAGGAAAACACACAGGGCATTCAGAAAAGGGTGCTTAGTATTATCTTTCCCCTGTGAGCCTTTTCCAGGCAGCTCGGCATGAGGCATTTAAATTGCTAATTGTACTGTTTTCGTATCTGTTGCCATAGGCAGGCAGTTCTTCTTACCCTATGTGCCTTTTAGTATATATATTATTGACTTTAAAGGAGCATGTTTGACAGGCTGCATTAATAATATAGTATCTGATGCTGCTAGATGCCAAAAGTCTGCCAGAGTGTACTACTGTATGCTCAAGTGGACAAGAGCAGAAACAGGACAGGTTTTGAGCAATGGTGGCTTCCAATAATAATAAAAAAAAATTCTAAACTGTAATGTGAACTGTAATATAACATAATATCATACAATAAAAAAGCATCTTGTATCTTGAATTTTGGTTGTTTGAAATTGCAGGATTTGACTTGAAACTACATAAATGGGATTGTTGAAGTGAATGATACATGTCACAGCAATACATATGTCAGTGAGACATATGTCCCTGTGATACTTGATCACAATGATATTTATTACAGCGATACATATCACAGTGTTAGTAATCACAGCAATTTGTCACATCAATGCATATCTCAGTGACACTTTTCACAGAGATCCTTATCACAGCGATACCTGTCAGAGCGATATGTGTCAAAGTAATACAAATTACATCAATACTTATTACAGCAACAAATAGCATAGAGATACTTATCACAATGATACTAATAACAGCAATACATGTCAGAGCCAAACATGTCACAACAGTACTGTACATAGCACTGAAACACGTAGAATAAAGGAATATTGTTAAAAATATTGACCACATTAAGGGTGCTTTGCTTTGGATACCCTTATTGAAAGAACCCTTTCATACATTCCTTGAATGACTCTTAATAATGATGCTATTTTATATTTCCACTTGTAGGAGAATTATATAAAAATGGGAATGGGTTATTAATATACCTCATCTATACTCATGCAGTTTTCATATAGTTGTATTAGCAAATAATATCCTACTAGCAGATTTAAATGAATCAAAATTCCTCTTAATCACATGGCTCTGAATGCAATGCCAAACACGCTAACAAAAAGAAAGAGCAGAAAAAACTAAATAAAATGAAACACTGTGCCTTTGAAAAACCTTTATACCCGTGGATCTAGTAATACACATCACATTATCATCTCTATTAATAATTGTTTTTACTTCATTGCAAAGCTAATTATTATGTCATTTCAGATTAGCGTTTAAAATAACGAATTTATTTTTTAAGATGGAAAAAAAATGGTTAAATGTTGGACTATTCTGCGATAGATGGATTTTTACAGTGAACATTGCACATTTTGTTTTGTTGCTCCTAATCCAACTAATAAGAAGGTCAAGGAAGACTGAACTCAATAGCTTGGTTTGTGTTTTATGGATACGAGTATGCCGTTTGAAAAATGGAGATTGCTTCATGATTATCATTCGATAATTATATGATGCATGTCAGAACTGGTCTGGTGGTTTTTAGACCATGTAGTTCTGTTGTGTCTTCTATCAAAGCCTCTAAATCAATATTTCATCTAAAATAATAGTCTGATATCTGAGTCATTGTGATACTTATTCATCATGCATAGATTCGAGAAATCTACCATACATCGATCATGTGTGCCTGTAGCTGGAACTGAAAATGAGCTGTCGAGTCCTTATAATGGAAAGTAAGCTTGCTTGAAGTGAGAGTCATCTCAGTATCTCAGTTTGAAAGAAAATAAATACTGCAAAAATATAAATGCTATGCTGCTTGATAATCAGAATAATCATGGTTGTATCAAACAAGTGATATCTAAAGCCTGCTATGATCATATTTGGAATAATGCAATCTCAGGCTACAGCTACAGTATATGCTTTACTCTCATGTTTCACAGGATAAAGTTTTAGTGGGTTCTTTTGGTGTTCTGGCTCACTGAGGCAGAGAATTCCTAATCCTCAAATGACTGAGACAAATGAATTCACTAATTAACTTGAGTGCAAACAGTTTTTAAAGTAAGAAATTGGAAGCACTTTTTTGAGTGCTACCCGCATTCAGCCGCCTTAACAATTATAATTAATTCATGAGTCTTTTTAAAAAGAAATTAATGCTGCATAATTTCTGTACGTTTAAGATCATTGCTACGTACATAAATGGTGTGTCCTAACATTTAAGTAGTATAGCATATGAAACAGGAAAGTATATGTAGCATTACATATGTAATTGTGTAATACATGGAAAGTATATAACAGCTTTACAGTCATTTTAATCTGATTGATATCTAATTTTCATTCATCATTTATAAATTAAAGCTGATAATGTGCTCTTAGTAAGTACAATTTTCATCTTATTATTAAAATAAAGAAATCAGCATGCAAAGAATTGTATATGTTTTACTCTTGCACAGTATAAAGTGTATTTATGTGACACATTTTTTTGACACTAACCTTACATAAATCCTTTAGCTTGGCTTTCTTAAAGACATGTAAGTTACTAGTAAATGTTACACGCCTTTATGTCTTGTATAGGGACATGTGCTAAATGTAAATAAAGCAGTTGTTAAAGACAAGTGAACAAATTAAAAGTAGTCCATAATTGACAAATTGTGTTTATCTAATTCAAAAATAAATGTAATCCCATGTTTTACAAAACTGTTGCATGCACTCAAGCAAAACGAGTACTAATGAGGTAATGTTTCGTTAACCAGGATAAAAACTCATTGAGTGTTTGGTGATATGCACCAGTATAATTCTAGACTGGATTTGTTTCATTCATTGCTGTACAGGGGTAACACTATGGTGTAGCAGGCACCTCCAGTTTCTCTGGTTGCCTCCCACCTCCTATAAGACACGTTGGGTTGCTTATCTACACTACTCTAAACCTAGGGGCTACTCTAAATTGCCCCTAGGTGTGAATGTGTGGGCAAATATGTTTATGAATCCTTTCATGACTTCGTGGGATCCTGGAGATAACTGAAAAATATAGTGGACAATTTCATGGTTGAAAATAAATATATATATATATATATATATATATATATATATATATATATATATATATATATATGAACTCGATCTTTCTAATAATCAAAGCCGAAGAGCCAAGTATCTGAATTACAATGAAAGTGAGAAACCCTAAGCACACCAACTGAAGATGAATACAAACCTTTAAAATCTTTACCTCATCATATAATCAAAAAGGTCACAGTTTTCTCTGTTCTTTCTTATTGTATTTGCCTGGTATGTCTAATAAGTACTGCTGGACAGTTGTGTTTGTCCTCTGTGTATTGCAGAAATAGAAAGCACCCCAGTCAGCTTTCAGAGAACACGGCATGCCTCTTCCCCAGAGGGGTCATTAAGAGGAGTCATGTACAATACCATGTCATCAAACATCTGCCAGGGGTGTGTTGGTTCAAGCTGGAATGCTAGCGTACAAGTAAACTGTTTTCCTTCTGTCTTGTCTGTCGGTTTCTCATGGGGAACACACCCACCTCCTCCAACAATCCCTCCACTGATAATTAGTATAACTCTGCATTGCAGTTTACTGGACTCTCTTAATCACTTTCTGGTTAAGCAATGCACATCTTATTTGTCAACTATTTCCCAATAGGGCATTCACTATGTTTAAAATATTCACAAGAGAATCTAACAGATTCTTTATTTCTCTCTTGATGCAACGGGGCATCAGTAAATGACTGTGGGAAGCAGTAGATGACATGTTTTGAGACGTCTTTCTTTTCCTGTGATAGTAGAAGAAATTGATCTGACTGAAACAGGCTATAACAGGCCAACATCTCTGTTTGCTGTTGTAATGAGGCATTTGATTTACTATGAGATTTGATTGCAGGACAATGCCTTAGAGAGTTATTCTTTATTTTTCTTCATTTATGTGACAAAATACAGCTGTGGGACTTATTTGAATTTTGCTCCAGCCTGGCATGAAGTACCTCTCTTTTGTTTTGACTGGAAGATTAGTCAATGGAGCCCAAGCTGTGAGGATCATCTCATTGCTCATTTAATATAAAGCATACAAACCTGCTGCTTTACTAAATTCCCAACTCATGTCCAATAATATGCCATACAAATGTTTATTATCCTTTCAAGTCGTAACAACAGTACTGTAAAGAATGCATTAGTGTTTGACCTTGTTTATCTCACCTTGTACAGAACTATAGAAGTGCCAGGCTTCAATATGCAATATTCTTCTGCTAGGTTTTATTTTTGTTTTCATATAGAACACTTCTTTATTTTCCAAAGCTGTCCACAGGCAAAATACAAAACAAAACAAAACAAAACAAAAAAAAACAGAAATAACAATAAACAAAACAAAAGGCTGCAATATTTGAAAAAAGGTGTCATATTCACAGGCCAGATTGCTCATAAAAACACTACAAATTGTTGATATGTATCACTTTAGTTAAAATTGTGTGCTGGCATTGTTATGATATATATATATATATATATATATATATATATATATATATATATATATATATATATATATATATATATATATATATAGAGGACCACTTAAAAAAACATACTGCATTCATCCATAAATAAATTGCAGTTAAATCCAACAAAAACACAAATACAATAAGAGACAACAAGCACAAGACTAACAACATTTTTTAACTAACAACACAAGAAATTATTTATATATATATAAAACTATATATATAATTTCTTTATTTATGAATTAATATCTTTTTACATACATTTTTTTTAAAGCACAAACATACAGTACACATCTCATCCACCTCCGAATCCCCCTGATAGATTAAATAATCAATGACAGCAACAACCCATTAATCCATTCATGCCTTATTATCCCATTCATGAGTAGTCCTGGATTATTACTTTTGCGTGTTCACGGTTGGGTTTTTATAGTTTTATGATGAAATTCAAATACATTGCTCCAAATATATCAGGAAATAGACGAGACAGAAATATCAAATCTTCTCACCTGGTCATTTCTTAAAACAAGCATCCTGGTATCTTTACTGTCAATTCTTGTGGATTTCTCAGTGACTTGTGAATTGTAAAATGAATCATGAATCATTAAAACGCTACCTAATATTTACATGAATGAGTTTAAATAAATAACTGGAATGCAGCTGTCAGCTAGTTCGCTTAGTCTCTTTGAAGTAAAGTTAAGGTTTGTTGACTAGCAAACACGGTTTAATAAATAACTGTACGTGTTCTTCTGCTGCACTGCATTTCCTTTCAGATTAATCTCAGTTCCATAACAAAGAGGATGTAGTCAGTTCTGTAATCAGTGTTTCACAACATCACAGTGTGTGGGCACTGAGGTGGACTCACTGTGAGTCTGTTTGATGTGGGTGAGAGCGCAATACAGTTTTAAATAACTTGAGCAAAATGAACGGCCATATTCGCAAGACCCAAGCACAGGAACAGTACCATCATCGAGACAGTGACGGTTTGTAATGAAGAAACGTAAGTGTCCTTGTGCCAGTTCAAATAAAAAAATAGACCCTTTTTATGGGTTTTAATGAACAGAGTGGAATGGATTGTTTACCTGTGCATGCAGTAATAGGATGCTGGAAACCTAGGAGGTTTCTCTTCTCACATGCTGGGGCTCAGAACAAACAAAAAACCTGTTCTGGAGGAGCACTTCAAAGCTCGTTATGAGAAAGCATTTATTCTCTAAGCCAAAATGCATACTAGAAACACTAAGTCAAATTAAGTATGGCAACTAGTTTAATTAGACAGAAAATAAATAGATAAAACTAAAAAAAATGCAGATGCCTGGAATGTAATTGGGTTTTATTGGTGTGTTATCAGTGGCACCCTGGGAGCTATGTTTCAGCAAGCGGCGTTCAGCCAGAGGGCTTCTTGTGGCTCACACTGTGCTCTAGATGCATTTGCTCTCTATCTTTCCTCATCTAATCACTAGGCTTTCACAAATACATGCACTCTGTAGAGAAGCACAGCATTTTTACCACAGCAAATAATTTTATTTCTTAGTCTAAATCCTTCTTTTGTCAGTTTCCCAGCTTTCTCCCAATTTGGAAAAGAAAGTGTTTAAAATAAAAGAACAAAAAGAGTTTTCTGCTCTGCTAGTCATAATTCTTCTTCAGTAAAAAAATATGTTGATTATATGCTTTTTCACTCTTGCTTTTTGACTTATTCAGGCTCTCCATACCGAGATAAGATCACCATAGCAATCCTGCAGCTCCAGGAAGAAGGGAAGCTGCACATGATGAAAGAAAAATGGTGGAGAGGGAACGGCTGCCCGGAGGAGGAGAGTAAAGAGGCCAGCGCCCTGGGTGTGCAGAACATCGGAGGAATCTTCATTGTTCTGGCCGCTGGACTTGTTCTCTCTGTCTTTGTGGCAGTCGGGGAGTTCCTCTATAAGTCTAAACAAAACGCACAACTTGAAAAGGTAAAGAAACATTTTCACATTTCTGTACCGCAATAAAAATGTGACAGTTGTTTAATATGATGAACTGCAGCCATCCATTGCAACATTGCAACAAAGAGCTGTCAGTTTACTCCATTGTAAGGTTTTTGTATTGCTGACATGCTTTATTGCTTTTGTGAGTCCAATTTTTTCGTCTTCTTTTCCTTACAAGATCGCATTTATACACTGATGTGGTTAAATTCACTCATATGTAAGGGTTACAATAAAAAAGAAAAGTGAAATGCATTTAATTAACAATATTTTCCAGACTTTGCCAGCTGGAGAGCCAGCTACTCTTCTTGATGTATGTCTCTGAAGACAGAAGGGATTTGGTTCATATGCTCAGATGGCCACCATGCTTTTCATCATGTCTCTCCTCTACAGCCCTGTCTCACACGCCCCATTTCACCTCATTATTCCTCCCTTGGTTTACTAAGTGCACGATTTACAGAAGGATTGTTGACTCATTTAAAACAAAATCAGAATCAAGTAGGTATATTTAGGAAAATATTTCTTTTTCACCTAATCAGTACTCATGTATTTATTTATTTTTTATTCAGTGATGTCTCTTGATTTCAGTTTTTTATTTAAATTTGTCCACTGGAAATAAATAAGTTGTTTCTAATGCAATTAAGTGCAGCATTTGTAATATACTGTAGTGAATCTGTGAATCTTTGGCACAGATTTCAAGATAGTCTTCATGCACATTAACTTCTGCTCAGATTGTCAAAATCTTGATTTGACCTGCTACTCGTGTAGCAACATGAAAAGCATCGCTACACCCTCAGCTTTTCTTGTTGTAACCTGGTGAAAGCTTTGACTACTCCAGTGAGTTCCACATAGCCCCAATTAGCCCCTCTCAGCAGGTCTCTGGCTTTAAGAGCCATCTCCAGCACCCTCCATCGATCACTTCCAGTGGTATTGTTTGTTCAATGAAAGCCACCGTATCGATGTTTCACACTATCCTGTTGTGAGGTGTTATTCTGTAGGCAAGTCCTTTAGTTTGACTTAAGAGGAGATGTGCGCCATTGGCACATAGCACTGGCAAATAATCCACATTTAATAGGCAACGCCTGTGAATTTCATGTAGATATCTGTCAAAAAAAATATGATGTAAAAACGTATTATCTAATATTTAGATTATTTTTGACTTACTGAATGCAAAAGTAATGTTCCATTACTAGTGTATTTTTATTAACAGATTCAGGGTTTAGCTTAAATGTGAGCACTGCATCATGGAGACTGAGCTTACTTCATCCCCCCTCTGTCAGAACACATCTTTGAGATGGTTTATTTGACAAAAACACACTCTTCAGTCACACACTAGTGAAATATCCCTGAAATTCATGCCTCTTGGTGGGAGGTTTACTGCTGAAATAAAGAGATTAAATTATATTTCTACCATAGCAATAACAAATGCACTTGTTGTAATATATCTTATTGTAAACCAGCTGTAAAACAGTCTTTCGGTAGTTGTTAAGTAGACGTTATATAGACTATTATCTAACAAAGGACTCTAAAACTCCCAATGCTCTCTGTGGCATAAAGCTCTGTAAAGCAGTGACACTAGCCAATCATGGGTGCATGTGACCGCATGGGTGAATAGGACTTTCCTCTGAATGCCTCACATCACCCCTGACATTGGAGGAAACAACGGGTTGGTAGCTGTTGTGTGATAGAAGAGAGGTGCTTGATGCCTGGGAAAATATAACTAATTTAAACTGAAAAATGATAAGAAAAATAAAAACAGAAAAGCTTGAAAACTAGAAGTGGAGCTTTTACCTTGACTTAACCTCATGTACATGTTAAGCTTTTCATTTCACAATTTCCAATGACTTCTATTTATTTCACACCAGCTGGAATGTTTTCCATTTATTGGAGCTCAGTGCTTAATGCTAGGTGCTTTCACACTATGAGTGAGTAAATACTGTATATCATGCAAATTGTCAGTACTGGACTGGCAGATTATCATAAACATGCGTTACCGCTGCATACGATCAAATAAAGTTTATTAGCTCAACAAAATAAGCTTAGTGTGCACAAAGCCACTTTCCATGTGTTGGGTGTAAAAGGGACATTTATTACACAGATGGTGTCTGAACATGGGGGCGTGTCAGCTGGAAAAGAGGCAGCTGGAGTTGCTCTTTAATGAACAAAACAATATGGACTTTTTGAAAACAGGACATGATGTAAGAGATGGATACTAGCTAAAAAATATAGTCCTTTTAACATGCAAAAAGACACGCTTAATGTAGTGAGGAATGGTGAGAGCAATGAGAAAAAAATAAAATATACCTAAATTAAATTAAATAACATTAAGCATTAAGGAAAAATATAAAATGTGACAGTATATAACCCTTTTTAAGCGGTAGGGGACGAAATTAACGAGTAAAAAAAAGTCTGGATGTTAGTGAGATCTGTATGACTATGCATTTTTTTTTTTTTTTTTACTAATTTACCATTTTCATTTTTTTTAGTAAACAGTCAATAGGATTGATTAAGGATTTGACTGATGTATTTGTTGCATTCGCAGCTCTGATTACTTTCTTGCTTTGCACATCAAATTCTTTTTTAAAATGCTTTCATCACTCCATTGATTCTGTGCATCTATGCTATACTGCCCTCTGTTAACCTTTCATATGCACTTAAATAAATGTTTTACAACAATAATGGCATTTTCTCTTGTTCCTGTTTTTGATGCATTTTGCCGCCACGCTTTTTTCTGTCATCCTTCTTCCATCTTCCTTCTTTTCTGCCACCCACACTTTCCTGTGTTAAATCTGTGCTCGCTGCTCTCTGAACTGCTTAAAAGTAAACCTCTCTCCTGAGAGTCAGGAACAAGCAGCTGAGGGTGAAGAAGTGAAAACACACACACACACACACACACACACACACACACACACACACACACACACACACACACACACACACACAGAGAGAGAGAGAGAGAGAGAGAGAGAGAGAGAGAGAGAGAGAGAGAGAGAGAGAGAGAGAGAGAGAGAGAGAGAGAGAGATTAAGTAGACTGTAATAACATTTCTGTTACAAATATTATTCCTTTCATAGTTTCCAGGCCTATGTTTTGTTTTATAACAACCATTTCCTAACACCACACATATTTATTTAACTTTAAACTTACTTACGTACATTATTTTACTACAACATTTCTTACAACAGCTGAGAATGATGTGATTATCTGTCTGTAATTTGACATGACTAGCACATGACTATCATACACTATGTCCACTCTAGTTGTTAAATTACACTCCAAGCGCCGAATTACATTAACGCTGTAACACAACACATTCAATACAGCTAGCTACATGTATACATTTCCTGGGAGGTTGCACTTTAAATACCCTCAGTGTATTCTAACGCTTTATAATTATTTAAAATGAGAAAACGAGCCGTTTATACTGAGAAAAATATCTGTATCACCTCTAACAATTAGCCAAATGTGCAGCTATTGCAGGTGCTAGAGTCAAAATAGTGAGAAAGCGAGAACAAAAAAAATGTTCTAAATAAACTTCCATCATTATCCAACCAAGATGGAGGTGACAGTCTTATCATTCTTTCCCCCAAAACACAGTCTATCAATCAAGAGTGAACATGGAGAGCAGATGGATATAATGAATTCAAAACTGTCTAAAAAAATCAGTGTATCTGTATAAGAGAGCTTGATGTTTATTGTGCTGGACTGGTTCAATTGTAGTACTCTTAAAGCCAGGGAAAATACATATAAAGTAGAGTGATAAATAATGTGCTATCAAACTAATAACACTTCTATTAATGCACAGATCTCATAAAATAAAAGCACTATCCAGTGTGTAACTCTCTTATGCAAATGTTTGAGTCTGCATTAGCATAAAAGCTAGTGTGAATGTTCTATTTAGTCAGCTAATGAGTATTCCATCAGCAGCAGTAGCGCAAACCAACAGAGAGAAGATGCTGTAGGTGGCAAAAGAGATAGATAGAGAGAGACAGAGAGAGAGAGAGAGCAAGAGAGAGAGAGAGAGAGAGAGAGAGAGAGAGAGAGAGAGAGAGAGAGTTGAGACTCGAATTCCAATGTGCTACGTTATACTCATCTCAATAACAAAAGTACACCAGTTTAAAATATTGTAATAATTAATCTCATTTATCAAATGGGATATGAATGAAAGAATGCAAAATCATTAGTAAAACATTTATGTGAGAAATTTGGTATTCATGAAAATCATGTAAATTGAAAAAAAAAGTTGTTTCTCCTACTCGTTCTCCTGGGCTCTGTATATATAGTTACTGTATATATCTCTTACAAAAAAGACTAACGTATTAAACGAGTAAAATGCATATCATTTGTATGGATTACTGCTCTTTAATATATGTAATATACTTAAATTGTATATATTTTTAATGTTTCCAGCATTTAGCATATGTTCTTATCCAGTGATTTGGATTTCCTAAAATCCAGTCATATGATATTAGTGGCATTAATTTATCAATATAAAAATCTAAAAGAAATGAGAAAAAAACAAATCTAAAATTAGGATAAATGAAACAAACATTTGATTATGACAAAAGGGAATTGTACCAGAAAAATAGAGGATGGAGCAGTCTGTCTGAGTCTAAACATAAACAAATGCCTCAGCAGATGGAAGATTTAGCATTTTTTATTTTATGTTTTTCATTCCAATTTTTTTTCACTACTGACACAGTAGTGAGTCAAAACAATTTCCACATCTATATTTCAGGCTTTTCTCTTATTGATCATTATGTGCTCACAGCTGTCTGTGCACTTGAGCTTTTTGGGGCTTTACTACATGCAAATGTGTTGTGCTGTGCACATGCTTGGTAATTTATGGGTGACTGGCATTCATCAGCATATACATGCAAGCATGAAGAAAATCAGTTCCTAAATCTGAAATTTCAACAAATATTTTCAGAGAAGGGGTTATAAATGAGACCCAGATTCATTCTAAAGTTTTATTACAAATAAAATAAAATAAAATATTATTATTATTATTATTATTATTATTATTATTATTATTATTATTATTATTATTATTATTATTATTATTATTATTATAAAAACAATAAGAGCTGCAAGCAATAGGCTGTGGGGTACAAGCAGCCTTCAGATATTCTGTTGTCAATAAAATAATTATTTAGATAACAGGATTTATACCAAATCATCAAATATAAACATTAAAATGAACCATTCTAGGCACTTTATCCAATCATTAACTTCTATACAAATTTACTGTATTCATATCCACATAATAAAACATTCAAGCCCTTGACATGGTTGGTTGTTCACTAGATTAAATGTTATATTCATTTGTCTGATTTCTATTCAAAAAAGACAGTCAGTAAGAAGGCTACAGAAAAGAAAATATTGAATATACGGCACACAGTCAATTATTTATCAGGGATATTTTTAGGAACAGCAAAGCATCTCTTTTTGTCTGATTGTTGAATTCAGCACTTACAAATGCCACGATGTCTCTGGGAGAGCAAACATGAGGGGGAGGGAGAGGAGAGGTAGCAGCTTAATTGGCCATGCAGCTTCTTGGGATTTGAGTCTGAGAAAATGTAATATGCATCAACAAGTCATGGTGCTGCAGCAGCAAGGCAGGAAACGGCAGGGTGAAATCTTCCGTAGAGAAATCGCTTTAGTTATGATGCGCTCTGTGTGCATCCAGATGGACAGCAGCATTGATCACACTGTAGCGCTCTTCCTCCTTAATGCCTCTTTCTTTTCCTCCCCAGCATTCTATAATCACTCCCCTGCACATGCACAGCAGTTTAGTATGTCCATCAGTGCATGCATGTAACACACATTCGGCATTCAATATCCAGTAGAAATCATGTTTTACATGAACAGAACATAACTGATTGTTTCTTTCTCATCCCTCACAGAGGTCATTCTGCAGTGCCATGATGGAGGAACTGCGAGTGTCCCTCAAGTGCCAGCGCCGGCTCAAAAACAAGCCTCAGCCGCCCGTCATGGTCAAAACGGAGGAAGTCATCAACATGCATACCTTCAATGACCGGAGATTACCAGGCAAAGAGACCATGGCATAAAGCAGACATTTGCTTTCTTCCTCTCTTTTTAAAGGCGGAGGAGGAAAAAGAAAAGAAAAGAGTCGTAGAGCAGGGTGATAGCTACGTTTATACATGGGGTGGGAGATTAGGAACATGATTGTTCAGTGTTAAATGTCATTATTGTTTTAAAACAATTAGTTATGGGGGGAGGGGAGGAGAAATTGCAACATATTTCCTGTGGAAATAACTTGATTTTGGGCAAAATTAAAGTGAGTTACCGCATCACTCCTGCCACCAGGGCATTGGCGATGATTGGTACTTCTGGATCTTTGTTCTGGATATTTTATGAAGAAAATACCAAGTTAGATAAAGGAATGGGATCAACCTGTATATGGCTGAAGGTGGACTATCCCTTCATTATGTTCATGTTAGTTTAGGTTTGTGAATCTGTAATCTCTTTGGGCAGCTTGACCATTCTCTGTGTAGACGCCACATAGAGAACAGTTGAGTACATTAAAGAGAACTAAGAGACTGATGTAGACAATATGGGGATGGGGATTCTCTAATTATATGGACAAAACAGTATAAAACATTTTTAATGTGTATATTTCTGCTGATTTTTTATGGTCAGTCCCAGTCATGGTAAGAGAAACCAGACATAGTTGATCCAAAATCCTGAAATATATTTAGAGTCACAGCAGAACTACTGTGTGTTAAAGACATTTCTTGAAGTCAATCAACTGAAAGAAGGAAATATTTCAGGCATCAGGCAATAAAACAGCTTAATTTGCTTGCATTTCAGTTCACTACCACCAGTATTATTAAGGAAGATGGAAGAGAAGATTCATCATGGTTACTTTGTATTAAGCATGTACACTGATAGATTAAGAGCGTATCAATAAAAATGAACGTGCCTATTACTGGCTCATGAAGAATATCCCAGGATGCTCATCACCGCTGCAAAATATATAGATCAGTTTCAGTAACTAAAAACAAACAAACAACAAACAATTAAAAACAAACAAAAAACACACACACAAAACTTCCCCTAAACCCTGCCCACTTCAACACACAAAAAGAAGAAAACAAACAAAAAAAAAAGGAGTCACAGCGCTCATGCTATATTTATTCAAGTATTTATTGCTTTATTTATTGTTTTTAATAATTTGACAAACTCTATCTACATACATTAATTAAACACCAGTGCATTTTTGCCACACCACACAGTCGAATTCATTCCAATGTCAAGTTTCTTGTTTGTAAGTTTTTGTGGATTTTATTTCAGGAAACGAGAATCCTCACAAACTTGTGCAAATGCAAAATTTATATGAAGTGTTTTTTGTATGAAGAAAAACAAATCAAAATTTTGTAATAATTTTTATCAACACAAGATTGACCATGGGCATCTTTCTCTTCTTCTGGTGAAACGGATCAGGAATAGCCAAGAGTGTAGATTTAAGGAGGCTCTGGGACCGCTGTCTGTCAACATGGACCAACTTCATTAGATCCACACAAATACACCCAAGACCATAGCACCAGGTCTGTGTAAAGAGGATACAGAGCCAGTGTCCATGATACATTGCATCCATGGACATGAGTCACCTTAAAGGTCCATGAAAAGAAAAGTGTGCTAAGCATGCTAGGCAGTGTTGAAGAGACAAACGTTTTGGACAAATCCTATTTTTATCATGTAAAATGATCATATTTAAAGAAAGATATTTTTACTTGGGGTAAATGATAGTAACGCTAATACTAATGATACTAAAATATATACATATATAGATATATACAATGAGATAAATGATGGGGATGACCACCGTTGCTTTTCATTCTACACCCCTGATTTACAATAGACTGCTGGGAGTGCAGAGAACATGTGAATAAATGGTTAAACTGGATAAATGGATAAGATGTCTTTAAAATATTTCAAGATTCTACACTAATTTTGACCATGTTGTGAAATCAGAACCAATTGTGCACACAATTTACTGTCTAAAGTTGATGCACAAGTTTAAAGAAAATCATTAAAAAGTTCAACAGACTTGCCTCCTAGCCTCCATCATTTTCTTACATGTACAGAAAATAGAGCTGCTCATTACGGTATATCCATTATACTTATACTTTCTCACACATATATGAGAAAAAGAAGACTTTATACATCACATATCCATTACAGAAGAGAATAATTTGGTGGTTAAAGGCCTTGCTCAGGGTCCAACAATGGCAGAGCAGTGGGTTTAACCCATTACCTTTTTGATCACTAACGAACTAATTGATCACTAATTCAATTTTATATATATGGTAGGCATTCATTAGGGCTCTGGGTTAGTTATTATTCCTCTGGGTTAAGAGGAATAATATATAGTTGTAGTTTTTTTCATTCCTCTTTTTATTAAGATTAATAATTAGATTTATTAATGAATTAAATGAGAGAAACTAATCCTTTTTTTTTCAGGGTTGAGTGATATGACCCAATATGCACACAACAAGTTATATCAGAACCAGAATCAGCTTTATTCACCAAGCGTGTTAACACACAAGGAATCTTTTGCATATAGATGTATAACAAAGACTAAAAGTGCAAATAACACAAATAGAATATTTGTATTAAACATGATATACTGTATATAAACTGCACCTTACATACCTAACATTCAAAGGCGCAGTTGAGTTCTTTACAGATGTGCCTAGAAAGTACTGTATAATACTGTGAATACTGTACATTTATATAAAGATTTTCCATAGATTCTAGTTAAAGATATAACACTGAGAATATTGCACTTTCACAGACGGGATATGTAATACCGGGTGTGCATTTTAGTGCAAAGTGAATTATATATTATTCCTTTTGTACTACAATTTCCTACGATTGCAATCATTTTTATATATCAATGAACATCACATCACACTTTTATCCATTTATATTTACTACTGACAAACTTCTTCAAATTCCTGTTAACACTTATTTTATAGCAGACAGTTTACTTTATAGCAGCTGTAAACTATCATTCTCTCACCAGCCTCCCTGTTTCTGTCCAATCAAGTTAAAACAAAAAAAATGTGGCTTGTCATATTACTAAGATGCCAGGAAGCAGATTGTACTCTGTCCTGAAGGCTCTACTATGGTGGAACTTTTAATTACAAAACACTTACACTAGAGATTCCTTCCAAAAATGTTGCTGCATAATGCTGCATCACTAAATTTACTGTTATATATCTCTCTCTGTTAAACAAAACATTTTGAAAACTGTTTAAAATAATAAATAGTAAACTCTGAGGTGAATTTATATGGTGACAATGACAAATGTAACTAAGGTTTTTTCCAAAAAAAAAAAAAAAAAAGAGATGCGTGGTTATTATGATTTGTATTATACTATATATATAAATTATATGAGATGGCTCAGACATTTTTTATTTAAATAAATGAATTAAAATCCTTAAACAAATGATATTTAAACATTAATTTTAAATCATTACTGTTATGAACACTATTGGGTTTAGGAAAGAAAATAGATTTTTCTTTATACTGTGTGTGTGTGTGTGTGTGTGTGTGTGTGTGTGTGTGTGTGTGTGTGTGTGTGTGTGTGTGTGTGTGTGTGTGTGTGTGTGTGTGTGTGTGGTCCTTCAGCATGTTTTCTTTCATCAGATTGCTGCCATTTTCAACCACAGCCCCACTTAGCCACAGTCTAATCTTCCTGCCTCTGGCTTAGCAAACATAGATAATGAACCTACATGCAGTATATCGTTAATTGGCTAATTATCTTGGCTGGCGAAGACTGGCGATGATCTAGGGATCAGGTGTACACTTTGTTACTTACTTTGTTTTGTAGTCAGTTGATGTGCAGCAACAAAATAGAACCACTTGAGCTTACTGTACTTAAGTATGTACAGTACATCCACATCTACATATTTACTCCAGTCCATTTTAAAAAAGCAAATGGCTGATCTACAATTCCAACCTTCAAATCCAAATAACTTCTCCCACTTTATATGAATAATCATAATAGTTGAAGCCGACTTAACTTGTCGGCTAGGAATTGTCAAATAATTTGTTGTTAAACTAAACACTATAATTGTCCAAAATCTGTTGAAGTCATCTTACATAAGCAACCAAGACGTTTCAGTCAATGCGTGTATTTAGAATATTAAAAAGACTAAGGTTGTCTCTGAGGTTGATTTACCTTGAGTCGAGGTGTCTGAGGGGTGTCAATTACTTAGAAACTCTGACAAATTTATCCTAATCAGTAAAGCTTAAATTCATAGTTACTGATGTACAGAGTATATACAGTACTCTGCACTTGTTTCTCAACAGAATCAATACTGAAAATTAAAGATGTCTTTTAGCAACTAGGCTAGTATTTTATTTATTAATTTTTTTCACGACCAGCAGCCTTAAGTGGGTTGACTCTGTATAGTTATTTCCTCAGAGGCATTGTTATATGCTTCAAACTGTGCACAAATGGCTTTTAGCACATCTGGGAGGGGGACATTACTGTCACAGGCTAATAGTGTTGTTCTATAGTCAGTGATGGCATGAATACCATATACACAGTGGGCTAAATATGCACAAATCAAGAGGCGCAGCACACAACAGCTTGATGTGTCTGGAATTAACAATCAATTTACTGAGGCTCATCTCACAAATGCAGATTTATTAAGTTTGTATGCATGTTTCATATATAACATGCAAAGGTTTTTTCTAGCTAGTTTTTGCCCACTGTATATAGTTTTCTTTTGTTATGTTTGCTTGTATGTGATAGTACTGGACAAGCTGGCTCTTGCTGCCCTGATTTGAAGGGAGTTTCAGGGGTTTTCAGCAGTGAATGCAGCCCTAACTTCTGGCTGGCACCAGTGATGTCTTGTAGGCAGTAATGCCACCTGAAGTTGGTTGAATCTGGAAGTAGAAGCATCCCTAACCATATTATAGTCAGTGTGCTACAAACAGTTGAGAAGTGCTGAGATGGCGCCCTCTGGCCTCACTGGTTTCATAACTTTTGCACTTTAGTGCAAGCAGACAATGCAAGCAGCTGGAGAGTTGGAGAGTTGGAGAGTTGGAATTGGAAAATTGGAGAATAAATTATGTCCACTGGTTATAGGGAACAAACGAGAGAGTGTTTTTCAGGCAGCAGTGGTAGATTCCCAAGGATGTTTTACTCATAATTTTGTATACTTTCATTTGCATTTACTCACACTGTATTCTGATTGTAACCATGGGCCAATTACATTAGAGTATGTAAATTTGATTCAAATTCAGCTCATTAAATCATATAAAGCTCATTAAGATTTACAGTTTTGAGAGGGAGACAGGAATACAGCTGCAAATTTCCTAATTATCATTGGTAGCCATGTTGATTATGTCCATTACCTGACCTGCTTTTCTGTCCTATGGTAAAGCAAAGGACAAGTTGTATACAAATTCCTTAACACACACTTTGTTCAACAAATATAACATCGATCTCTTTACTATATTGTATTTGTTTAGATTTCTCTTAAGAAAGAATGAAGGCCAGCTCTGCACAAAAATAACACCACTGGGTACATTTTTCCCCTCAAATCATTATAATCCAGTGTCATATTTCCTCTTTATTTATTTTTGCTTTGTGTAAAGTTCTGCGTTGCTACAGTACAACATTATATATTCCCTACATGTGTAGGCTTTATGGGCTGAATTATAGTCCAATACATAGCTCTGGCCAAATGGCTCAAAATATGTAAGCACAATAGTGATGTATTGTTGAATTACTAGATTAGTGAACTGTACATATAGTGCATCAAGAATTGCAATATACTGTATCAATCACAGTTTAGTAGTTTTCACAGCAGCATCTAGTCTTTATACAGAAACACACATTAGGCTTGGGCTAAGAAGCCCTAGCTACAGTAAATCAAAGTAGGTAACAGGAGCAGGTACCCTGATTGGATATTATAAATTGTAGATTTATCAAGCTAATATTTGGTTATCTATCTATCTATCTATCTATCTATCTATCTATCTATCTATCTATCTATCTATCTATCTATCTATCTATCTATCTATCTATCTATCTATCTATCTATCTATCTACACACATACATCTATATATGGTAGGCACTCCTTAGGGCTCTGGGTTAGTGATCAAAAGGTTGTGGTTGTTGTGTCAACCCATTGCATTGCCATTGTTGGGCCCTGAGCATGGCCCTTAACTGTCTCTGCTCAAGGGGTGCAGTTTCCTTAAGAAATACAGCTGATACTGGAAATATTGTTGTACCTTTTATGTTACCGAAGGCTGAAAAGAGGGAATTTTGATTTTGGAACACAAAAAAAGCTAATTCTTATAAAACAGACAATTGATTTAGGACTTCTTTTATTAGGTTTAACAGTGAGTGTTTATTATTTTGATTGTCATCACAAAACATTTATTTCACAAAAGTAAAGATGTTAAAATCATATTGATGTGCATGTTAAAATGCAGAGAGAAAATGGGTTTCCCAACACATCTTCCACATCAGGTAATGTGATCAAAAAATCAGACCAATTATGTAATGAATGTAACAAACTCACACTTATGCCTGTAACAGTGTGATGTAACAATAGACCAAGCTCAATCCCCTCAGGGTATGCCAGTGAGAAATAAAAGCAAAGGAAGCCCCAAGACTGTTCTGATGCTGCACTGTTCTTAGTGAGAAAACATAGTAGGGAAGAAGAAAGACTTACATATCCCAGCTGCACAAGAATATCAAGCTCAACAGGGTAAAGCCACATGAGCTAGGCTTGGAAAAGGAAGAACTGACAAAAATGTTATACCCTCCTGAGACATGGGTGTTACAGACATAATCCCAAATTACACTTGAGCTAGGTCCACCAAACCCTGTAGAGCGTGACAGCTTAAGCTAAACCTGGTCCACATACATCTAATGGAGCATGACCAGATTACGCACAGCTGAGTGTCACTCCCTCAGTCCAAACACAGAGGTAAGCAACAAGGCATTAGAGAAAGAGTTGAAGTACATCTTGAGCTAGAGTACATAGAGCCATGACTATTAGTTGCTTTCAGTGTCAATATTGCTGCTTTTAAAAGTAGGGAACATCAACTGCAATTAATTTTTTTTTTTTTTAGTATTTATCTTAGTAGTTGTATATTAGTTATGTGTGTATGCAACATTACTATTTTTGTTTTATTAATTTAACTTTCTTTCTTTCTTTCTTAAACACAAAATACTCTACTATAACAAAATACTCTGAACAAAACTTTGTTAGCAGCTCCTGTGCCAGATTGAACTTCCTCAGCTGGTGAAAGAAGAACAACCTCTGCTGTTGTGGCTAATAAAATAAAATACACCTAATGATTGATGCTGATGATTCAGATCTTTTATTCTACCTATCAGGGTATAGACATTTTTAATTATCAAGCACATGCAGCAAAGAATATATTTCAGTGTTTTCTGAAAAGCCTCACCCCTGTGCAACATCAAGTATTTTAGCACAGTGTGTAGGAGTCATAGTGTGACCTCAAGAACTTCCCCACAGGGTTGCCTCTCCATTGCATCAACATGCTGTGAACACATACAGTAGATGTTCTGATGATTTGTGAGCTTTCACAATTCTTTTGTTATTTTTAATCTTCTGTGAAATCAGAATGACATTTTGACCACCTGTGACACGTTACAGGCATTTTGCAAAGATGTGAATGAGTGTAAATATTTTAAATATTTGAAAATTATGCAAAACAATTTGAAATAAATTTGCAGTACATCTTTCTATGTTGAATAAGGAAGATCAGTGTAAATTATAGAATTAACCCAACACCATCTAACAATGTTTGTGTATGTAACTGCATATGGCAAATTCTATACACAATGTTTATGTGTTAATCATTATTTTAACTAACAAACATGCACTAACATGCACTAACATGTGCTTAAGGTGATTCCCACATTCACACATGAATTCATAAGACTCACGTCGTAGTTAAGGTTAGCTAGTCATTAGTCTGTGATTAATACATGCATTAACTTATCATTACTTCATATTAAAGTAATTATTAATTCAGAACTTGAAAGAATTAAAATTCATGTACTGTTACTGTAAATTGTTTTTGATTATGTGTTTATAAAATTGGAGTCTTTAAAATATGAAAAATGTTAATATGACAAACGTAATCTTCTTAATCTGCTTATTTAATGCATGCAAGATCTCAGAGCTGTTTAACTGTTCAAACACATAAAGATATATTGTATTTCAAACTATAATGCATAATTCAAGAATATAGAATCATTTAAGAAAATAATGCATTTCTTTAATGCTTTCCTGTAGATTAAAATGAATACTATATCCAATTTGTTAAGACTGGCGAATAAATGTGGGATATGGTTCTATAGTAATCTATATGTTTGAACATGAATTATGGATTTTGTATTAAATATTTATTTTCAAACCACCAGCGCTAGATGATGTGACCTTTTCTCTTATATTATATTCTTAATCTTTGTTTTTCTGGTACACAAAGCATCTCCAAATCAGTCCAGTCTCCAGAGTCCTCCTCCATGATAATCTCATGATTTTGCTGCATTCTTTTTTCAGTTGTTTATATGTCTTTAAGTTTTGTTTAAGTTTAAGTTTTCTATGTCTTTAACTTCTGCTCTTTGGCACTAAGGTTTGTTAGCAAACACAGAAACAATATAAGTTCCAGCTTGTTTTTAACCAGGCTTAGAGGCTCATTTAATTGCACTTCAGTCATATCTGAATTACACACACATATGATGAAACACACAATAATAAATCAGGACATAAGCATATTCAGCTTTATATGCCTGATAGGTATACAGGGAACTGTATATACAATAATCTGAGAATTCAGAGTAACTGCTCACTCATTATAATGGATATGCTACAGCTCTTGACGAGCTTATGATGGAGTATCTCATTTTACTTTAAATAATATTCTTAATTTGGGGGTGTAGGACAATACATTGAACTCATTTGCTGTTTCTTACGATGGAGTGTCTGTCTGCTATCCATCTTTAAGAAAGATGAGCCTGTCTGAGATTCATTTTCTCACACAAAGAAGAAAAGACTGCTTTCATCCTGTTCAACTCTATGGACTTGATAGAAGTTCAGATTTACATTCCTCACCCTTGTAACTGATTAATTATTGACACATATAATAAATAGTTACAGAATACAGTGTTTTATGGTAAATAATCCAATCATGTATTGAAAGCGTTGATAGATAGATAGATAGATAGATAGATAGATAGATAGATAGATAGATAGATAGATAGATAGATAGATAGATAGATAGATAGATAGATAGATAGATTGATTGATTCTGTAGTTCGGGCATCACCAAATGGCGGACCGCGGTCCGGATCCGGACTGTGTGACGGGTCTTCCCGGACCCGTTAAAATTCTAATATCATATTAAGCATCTCCTTATTATAATCTAATATTATAAGACTATAAGCTCTTTGATATTAATAAAAAGATAAATCTTTCGTTCATGCGCAGTTAATCGAGTTATTACGACAGGAGCATCATCAAAAGCCAAGCCAAAAACAGATTGTTTCTGTTCCATACTCCAGAGCAGAAGGTGGCAGTAATGCACCTAATTGCGCTGGCAGGACAATTAAGATTCAAACTGCTGGCAGGACAGTTACATGCCCATTTCTAGTAAGGAGTAAGGAGAGGTGGAAAGGAGAGAGGAAAAAGGGAGCTGCTCAAAGCTCTGCACTTTTCTTTTATTCCGTAAATTCTGCCCTGTTCTATTTTACTTGAAATGTTCTTTTGCCTAAGGTTCCTGTGTTATTAATGTAGTTAATGTTTAAAAAATTAAACATTAAAAATTGTTTAATTTTTTTCTTAAAGATTAAAAGCACTTTAATTTTATTCAAAAGATTCTGAATGTTTTACATTACTTGAAATATAGGCCCTAAGTTCAGGCTGCTCAAAGCTGTTTGCACTTTTTATTTATTTTATTCAGAAGAAATTCAGTGTCTGTTGTCTGTTACTTGACATGTAGTAAAGACAACTACAGGATTGTTTTCCATTCAAGTGGCATACAAGTTCAGACTTTGGAAATTTAACAATAAATTATATAGAAATGTATGTGCGTTATTGATTTTATTAACATGAGGGTACACTATTTGAAGTAACAATATAAGATTCGGACCTTTGCTGGGAGGAAATTTTAGTAACTGGACCTCTTTGAATTTTAATTGAATACCCCTGCTGTAGGTAGATAGATAGATAGATAGATAGATAGATAGATAGATAGATAGATAGATAGATAGATAGATAGATAGATAGATAGATAGATAGATAGATAGATAGATAGATAGATAGATCAGAATCAGTTTTATTGCCAGGCTTTTCACATGCGGGGAATTTGTTTTAGTGCCAGAAGCTCCACAGTCTAAGCACTGAGGCTGCCATTCGCGGCGCCATCTTGTAGATAGATACTTTATTAATTATTAATTTCAGAGGAAATTTAAACATCCAGTAGCAACATACAGTACAGAGAAATAAGAATATCACAACATAGTAAAGGACCCCACCACCACATTTTTATGGTGTAAAATTGTAATCTGGTCAGTAATAGCAGGTAAAGGCAAGTAAATCCGGATGAAAAACTTAGATAATAAGTCACTCCTCAGTTTGTTAAACAAAAGAGCTCCAGATAATAAAACAGAATAGATAATAGAATCTGTAAATGGTTTTAAATGCAGGCTATGGCTACTCTATGACCTGATTCATCTCTAATCATCTCTTATATACTACCAGAGCATTAGAAAATATTTTGAAATATAGAATGCCTAGAAAAAAAAATCCTGTGAACTGTACTGTGTCATTTTTGTTTAAACTTGTTTTTTTCTTATGAATCACTTGTCCTTGTGTCCTGGCTTCTACTAGAAATTTAGATGGAATCTCGATGTAATAGATGTCAGAGAGAAAAAACAGGAAGGGCAAAGCAGTTGATTGGATCCTGTGGAAGTTTATCTCTGTGTGTGAAGCTAGGAAATGACTGCAAACCACAATTAAAAGCAGATGCAGTTCCTTCATCAGCTTGATATTCACTAACTGCCCTGTAAACACAACTATTAAGATGACGTGTACGCTCCTTTCTTTTGGACATTTGCATTTTTTCCCAAATCCATCAGTTTGTGGGAAGAGATCATAGTGAACACAATGATGTAATAGCTTCTGCATTGCACTATAATAGCAGGGTGTTGCAGAGGTTTATGCCAAATCACTGCATAAAAATAGTCCCCATCAAACAATTTCCTTACAATCATACTCTCATTTCTCAGCACCAAGGGTGTGTTAACATCATTTCACCACAGTGGTTCAAGCTGTGAATGAAGAAACCCATAATGTTTTATCTCATATTCCCATACACCAAAATTGAACATTTTCCGATATAGCCAACCTTTCAAGAATCTGAATATAATAGGATGGATTTGATCCCACCAACAAAAATCAGCATTTTAAATGCTGAGATTTTTGAAAATGAACTAGAATTATCAATTATCAGATATCAATAATCAATTATTTAAACCAATATTGGAAGCTCTAATTTGGCATACTATATTATATTTCATTATATACCTAATACCTAAAGGATGATTCATTGAATTATTTCTCACACAAGACAGAATGTCTTAGAATGGCTATTTAACCAGTAAATGTGTAGGACATCATTGAGATTAGTTTTCTGTCATATATTTTCCATTAAACATTGGTCTTAGGGAGATATGTAAAAAGAGTGTATATAAACCGTTGTGCTGGAGAAATATACTCCTCCTTTATATCTCCCACAAGAAAAAATGGCTTTTAATATTCAGGCAATTTAAGTATATCAGCTTCTACGAAGTTATTGCAGGCCGAGGCCCTTATCACTGCACTGTGGAAAATTACAACTCTATCTTCTACCCCAGAAGACATGTCACTAGGATGGTCATTGGATTACACACACACACACACACACACACACACACACACACACACACACACACACACACAAACACACACACACACACACACACTAGCTTTTGCATTATTGCATTACTACACTCTGGTCCTATCTGCCAATACATAACGACATAACCTCAACATACTGTACAAAGCTTTCTAACTGCAACCTCCTGCCTTTTTATCTGTTAGTAGTTTACACTGATGCCAACATGGTGCAGGGTAGACAGCAGATCTTACAGCCACCACTATCTATGCTGCTCTGACAGAATTATTAATTGATAGCAAAAAGAAATAGGAAATTTAATGAATTTTCAGTAGCTGGAATATGAACGTATATATTACATTTACATTTACATTTACATTTACAGCGTTTGGCAGACGCCACTTACATTATCTTATTTTTATACAGCTGAGCAATTGAGGGTTATATTACACTATGAAAGACAATTTTTTATTTCTTATTTGCTTATGCCTTAAAAACAAACAATTATAAGCTATTCAGACTTGCATTTTTCAATGTTATTTGTTTAACATTGCTATTTTGTATTTCTCATAACATAAAAAAGGTACATATTAAGTTTTTATGAGAATAATAGCCAATTTCTATACTATTGCAGGAAATGTAATTGTAAAATAACATTTACTCTCCAAAAGAAAATGTACATTGTTTTATTTACCTAATCAGGAAGAAGGAGAGAAAGGTTGACGCCAATAAAACCTACAATGGAAACAGACCATCAATTTCAGAGTGATCAAGTTCAGCATTTTACACAACAGCCATGTGTTCAAGATATTCCACATACCAAACAAATCTAAATTCAAAATAGTCTTTTAAATACTCTTTCAGATCTAATGAAGTGTCATATATGTGTCAAGTTCGGCAATACACCTCCAGTATGTGCCTGTCACAGAACCATGAGCTCTCACAAATTCCTTCTTTTTCAAAATGAATAATTAAAAAAAATATATAATTTCAGCAACTAAGTGATTTTTCAATAAGGAAATATTATGAAAAACCCACCAATGATTAATATTTACTGCTAGCAGGTTAATACTACTGATGGTGAATATCTACTTCTGTAGCACACCATGCCTCTATGGGAAGGACGTATGATTGAGAGATCATAATTGGATGAACATATAGTTTTAACTACACAGTAAAATTATATGATTTTCTCAATGAGACAAGATAGGAATTTTAAAACAAGAATATTGTCCGTGGTGTATTGTACTAGAGTTCATAACACTTTCTAAAGTATAAAACATCAATATTAATTTTAGTCGCACGTTTAAGGTACCAACATAGGTGAATCATTGTTATTCTAACTTTACCACCATGAGCAGCCATCATACCATAAACAGAGCGCATGCTTCCAGGACAGAGCCTCGTTCAAGAGTTGGGGCTGATACAGTAAGTGCACCAAGCCTCCCAGGGTGGCAGCCAATGCTCACCAATAAATGAGGTAAAGATTAAGACTACATGCACCATAGACAGTTCAATTTTATGTTTGTATTCTGATAGTTTGGTACCTAATTCCCAAACAGACACAAACAAGGGATGATGAGGTTGAAAACATGCTTCTTAATGCTTATTAAATATACACATGTATACACAAGCTTAATCCCTTGATTGGTTACTGAAGCCGTGGCAATAAGCAAACATGTCCAAATGCAATAGTAATTATCAGACATTACTTCACTACAAAAGCTTTGTTAATGACTGAGATTTTTGTTAATTTTGTGAATTTATTTATTCTTACATTCTGAGATTGTTTTAGTTGACCCATTATTTCTTTTGGTTACTTAAGGTGACCACAACATTTGCAATAAAGTCCTGTCATAGATTTTCACGCACTGTTTGTAGTCAGGTTTACTGCAAACAAGGCAATATTCAGATTTGAACTGTTCATGTTGCAGCAGCTGTTATTAAATGGCCATTTGCATGTGAAGGATGAGTGTTAATGCCATCAGACGAGATGGCAGCAGCTCAGTGAGGTGAACAACAGAGACCCCATTAACACCAAAGCAGCCTGCACATGTCTACCCTCTCTCCTAAAAAGGCTTCATTCATCACAAGCTGAAATTTCTTCCATCTCCCTCCCTCTCTCTCTCTCTCTCTCTCTCTCTCTCTCTCTCTCTCTCTCTCTCTCTCTCTCTCTCTCTCTCTCTCTCTCTCCATTATACATTCACATCCTCTTGTGGATTTAAAACTTCATTCTCTGCTCATACTTCTCATCTTCCATCAGTGTAATGGATGTCATTTGGGCATCATTTTGAAGCACTTGACAGAATATAGACTCTTTATACTGTTTTCACAACTTCAAATACATCCCCAAGTCCAATGCACATTAAAATAAATGCTAACACAGGACTGTGGAATAGGATGAAGCAAAGAACAACAGAATAAATGCAAATATTTGATTCATTTGTAAAACAAGTCAAGAATTTTTGTGAAGGCTACAAAATAGTTTAATATATACATTTTGATCAGTTATTTTGTAGAATCTGATCAGAAAGGTATTAGAAAGACTGAGGTTGTGTAGGTGCAGGTAGGTGCAGACCTATGTAGCTCAACTATGAAGTTTTTTGTGCACACTAGAAGAAGGTTCAGAAGGATCAGTCTCCTCCTGCCTGCTTAGGGCCAATTCATTTATGTACTTTTACCCTCTAATAAAAGTGATTGATTTGGCAGTAAGTGGAAAAGTGAAGACATACATAGACACAAAAAATGGCAAAGGAGATTGGAGCTTACACTTGTGCTTACACTCTTCCATGTGGTGGAAGAGAAAAAAAGCATAATGAAATGAAAACAGTGGGAAATAACTGAAATAATTTTTACATTTTGATCCTGCTAATGTTTTGTGCGTTCTATATAGTATAGTGTCTGTAAACAGATCCAAGCTGTTGTAAAGCATTACTTAATTGTGCATCCTGGCATGTGTCAGCATGCACTTCCTTCAAGGATCTTCAGAAAGACTGATGCCTTGCTGCCATTGTCCTTCTCCATCACATTAATGGCTCAGCTATAGCAGTAATAGGCCTTTAGCTGACAAAAGCATAACAGAACATACAAGAAGCTTGTTTTTTATCCTGTTATTCTTTTATTATATCATAATGCACCCTGAACCCTTACAGTCCCACCTCGTCTAACATCAGCATCCTGTTTGCTGTGTCCTTGGGGGGACGGGGCTGATGGTGAGAACTGGCAGGGACACAGCCCATCTTTCAGCTGACCTGCATAAACAGCAGCACAGCTCTAATATGTTTATTTACCCCTTATTTAACTGGATGCTAAATCAATCATCTGCCTGCAGCTACAATGACTCTGCACCAATCTATCCATTCGAGTTTCCTACAGGCTGACAGAGAAACAGGCAGCTGCACGAAAGGTTTTTCTAACGTGACTGCAGCAGGCTGTGCTGTTTCTCCCTCATTCATTCTCTCTGCTTCTCATCAAAGCATATATCGTATATCTGCCTCTATCTTCCACAAACAGATATACACATATTAGAGTTTGCATTTTTGCCTATAGGAGGCTTCACCTATAACACTACATTATGCAAGTGTCAAAAAGTTTTATACCACTGTGTGAGGCAGCAAGAGCATCAGACTGTATTCCAGCACAGAGCTACTATCTGCAGACGTAATTGATGTGAATATTCTGCATATGTGTGTGTGTGTGTGTGTGTGTGGCTAAGGATAATTTGTAACCAGCCTGTCCATCTAGCCTGTAGCCTGTTTAGTGCGACTCACTTCATGGAGCACAGCAGGAGTGATGCATTCATCAAGTGCATCTTCCAGTAAAACAAACCACAGTGCTTTGAAATGCACATTTACGTGCAAATTTGCTTGTCAGTGTAGACTTTATTTTATTTCTTGACCTTGATTTTACTTCTGTAAATACACTTCTCAAAAATTCTAAGGGAACACTTAATCATCACAGTATAACACCAAGTCAGGTAAAATTTGGGGATATCAATCTGTCCAGGTAGGAAGCATAAATGATTGTGAATCAGGTTTACTGTATCTTCTGGGTGCAAATGAAAATGACATGTGCACAGGAGAGGCAACAGAAAGACAACCCTCAAACAGGGAATGGTTTTGCAGATGGTGGCTACAAACAATTTCTCTGTCCTTATCCTTTCTGAATGATTTCTCATTAATTTTCATAGGGTTCATGTCATTACTTAACATAAGACAGTGCCTTGCTATACAATGTGGTGTCACAGGTAATCCAGTTCCTCCAGTATGCCATAGCCATATGTGTCATCACAAGGGGGATGGAGTAGTTACCAGGTTATGGGCCATTACATGAGGAGACCCGGATAGGGTTGAAGATGGGTTGCAGGGTTGGTATCTGCTCCATTGTGAATGTAGGAGCAGGAGAAGTCACTGCCAGAGACCTACAAAATTGCTTGCATGTTTCTGAACAAACTGTCTCCATGAATCCATGAGGGTGGCATGAAGGCTTGTCATTCTCTAGTGCGACCTGTGCCCACATCCCTGAACCATGCAGCTTGATTGCAGAATAGCAAGTCTGCCATTGGTGCCCCTGTCTCTTCACAGATGAGAGGTAGTTCACACTGAGCACAGGTGACAGACATGAAAGAGTCTGGCGATGCCTTTGAGAACATTATGTTGCCTGCAACATTATTCAGCATGACTGGTTTGGTACTGGTGGTTTGGGGCAGTGATGGTGATAGCCAGTGGGACACTTACTGCTGTTAGTCACCACAATGACATACTCAGAGCCACTTTTAGAGTTTATGCTGGTACAGTGGGCCCTGACTTCTTCCTGGGCAGCCTCATATGGCCAGAGTGCATAGGCAGTTTTTAAATAACAAAGGCAATGATGACATTGATCGACCTGAATCCAATTGCATCTGAAGCTAACAAGTAGCACCATAAACTGTCCAGGAGCTCACTACCCTGGTCCAGGTTTGGGAGAAGATCCCAGTGGACACCACCTGTCAGCTCTTCAGGAGAATGCCCAGATCTTGGGAGTACATACAGGCATTGGGAATCCAAACACTCTGCTGACTTACATTGTGCTGCTTCATCAATTCATCAGGATGGATCTGTGTGGAATTTCATATTGTTACTTTGATTTCAGAGTGATTTTGGTCTTAAAAAATGCCCTTTGGTTTCCATTGACTATTGTCACATCATTTTGTTCTCAACAAACTATACAATGTATTTAAATCATGATTTTAAACTTAAATATTTTGTTCATCAAAATCCAATGCAATTTAAGTGTTTCCTTTTTTAAGCAGTGTAGTAATACATTTTTTTTTTAGAACAACACACACACACACACACACACACACACACACACACACACACACACACACACACACACACACACACACACACACACATTTGTAATCTCCAAGTAAAGACAAGATATTTGTGTTTGTTGGATGATGAAGTGACCTGTCCAGTGAAAAAGTATTGGCAAAGCACATAGAGCACACTTTATGAATGTTTGTAGAGAGCAGTGTTACAGAGTGGAGTAAGATTTTATAATTCGTTCCCTTAATACAGCTGCGAGTTACATATTTGCAATACTTATAGTATGTCTAACTGCAATATTAATCTCTCTGCAAATAGAAAATTTCCACTTAGATTTTTTTTTCATATACATCAGTGTGCAAGGTTATCTACATTTCCAACTTAAATTTCCATGACAACATTGGGAATCCTTAAAATGGCTAGTTATTGAACGCAGAGTCACAGTTAGTGGTTGTAAATGTAATCAGCAGTTAAATGTAGCACTTAAGAAGACAAGTAGAGAGTTGTGGAGAACACACTTATTCCTTTGTTCAACATAGAGTGAATTTGTCTTTTAAACACATTCAGTAACATTTTGAATGGCATAAATGCACAAACAAATGTACCAACACTTTCATAGAGATGGTTGCTGGTGAATTTAGCAAATTGCAAATCTTCCAAGTCAAAATTTTCAAAATATTAATATATGTGTTGCATTTTCCTAAAACAGATGTGTTAGACAATCATAAACATAAACTCTTAGTGCCACCTGTCCTCAAGAATGCCCAATAGACATTACTTTTAATATATATATATATATATATATATATATATATATATATATATATATATATATATATATATATATACACACACACACACACACAGACACATGAATATATTACAAAATGAGAGACACTTCCCACTTCCCACTAACTAAATCCATTTTGCTAAGCAGATGATATTTTATCTTAATGGAAAGAACATTAGAGTAAATATTATGCAAATGAAATGTCCCTTCCCCTTCATTTTTGAGGCCTTGGGGTTTGACAATGACTAGCCATGCTCTCAAGGAATTACAATTAGCCAAGGCAAACTGATGGAAGGATGCCATGAAGCCATGAATAGTTTCAACACAGCTTACACATTTCATGCTGCTCCATATTTGTAACTAACATGTCTGAGATTATTTGTGTAGAAAATATATAGATTAGATTCTAGATATTAGGATATTAGGTATTTGATTTAAATTACATTTAGATGACCTATTGATAATTGCATTAGTTACTGTACATTCATTTCACTGCTTGAATTTTTACTGTCATTTGCAAATTTGTGACTACCTTTAAGGTTAGATATGTACTGTGTGGTGCTTGAATATTAATTTGAATTAAGAATCTCTCATTCCTCTCATTCCCTTGAATGCACTTAATTGTAATATAGGCCCTGGTAATGTGACGCAATGTATAGACGAGGAAGAGAGGTACATTATGCAAGTGATTTCATGAAAAATGCTGAAGTGAGATAAAATAAAGTCAGAGAATTATAGTTCATGGCTCAGGCAAAAAAGATGAATAGTGTAATTTATCATCAAAACTCCAGACAAACACATAGACCAGGGCTAATCATTTTTCACGCATACTTCATAAATGGAGACCAAGAGTTTAAATAGGAAATCTAGAGAGCTGTGACAGCAACAGCTGTAACTAATTAACTAATCATCATTACAATTACTAATAAGAACAGGAAACATTGACCATTTAAGGAATAAAGAAAGCAAAGAGGACAAAATCAGAATCAACAGTGTACAAGGTGCTATACATTATAGATGATATGTCAACTTTCATCAATCTTCCTGAATACCGATTTATCTTTTCAAGAAGACTCTGACAGCAAGTCCCATATAAAATCCCAGGTTGTTGAGTTTGATTCATTCCAAAGCATACTATATAAACTTTTTAGTTGGATAGGAAATGTCTAGTATTTCATGTAATGAAAGTTTGATGGGAAGAAAACACCTGTCTGACGGCAAAGCATCTGCCTTTGATTTGAAATGCATGTAGCTTCAGGGAGACATGATATATCTTTAAGAAAATACCATACCAACTTA
The DNA here is from genome assembly GCF_022655615.1 of Tachysurus fulvidraco. Taxonomy (NCBI): domain Eukaryota; kingdom Metazoa; phylum Chordata; class Actinopteri; order Siluriformes; family Bagridae; genus Tachysurus; species Tachysurus fulvidraco. The sequence goes on along the minus strand of NC_062520.1, from coordinate 16,602,897 downwards.
CGTCAGATGCAACACTAAGGCATAATCTAATCCAATCTTTTTGTTTCTTTACATTTTTTCAATAACGTCATTGTTTTATTGCTGGTGCCAGATGGTGAATGTCCATTAGCATGCCCCCAGAAAGAGACATACTGTACCATTCAAAAAAGTATTAAATCATAATGTCTGAATACAAGCATTGTTGCTCAATATAAGGTGTGTAGATTGATATTATCGTGTTATTTATATGTTTGCAGCTGCAAATAATAATTCACTGATCAGTACAGAAATTATAATCTCTCAACCAGTACTACACATATAAAAACACTAGGAGTGGATTTGTATACATGTAAAGTACTCATAGGCTTCTCAGTAAGTCTAGTAAAAAAAATAAAATAAACAAAGTTCACTTAAAACTCACAATATTTGGTTAACATGACTTTTATGAGTGACCTAATAGTACTGCCTTGTTGAGAATATTTTGTGATTTCTCTGTTGCCACATGGTGTAATGGTCACAGATAAATGAGCCTACAATGATGTAAGCAGAGCAATGTAACATTTGTATTCTGTACACTGTACATTGTACAATTACAAATGTCACATAGTGATATCTGCATTTTACAGGTAACATTCATCCATGTTCCTGTAAGCCATACATTAACTGAGTACGCCAAACTAGTTAGCCATATCTTTTGATGTTGTACAGTATGTTAAATGTGTATGAAACATCAGTGTTCTAGTGAAACTGAATGTTAAATATATCTAACGACTGCTATAAGTAAGGTTCAGAATAGTGCATGGTGCATCTCTGATAGTTAACTAACTATGTAGCTAGAAACTTAATTTCTGAAACTTGATGAATTAACATAAGAAAGAAGGCTAGCTAACAAAACTAGCAAGTTAAAAGAATCCCGAAAGCAAAACGCATAACTAGCCAACTAAAAAGTAATTTCTCTCACGGTTAATTTTCTTAATGACTACTTTCATGTTTACTCGAGTGAATTAATACTAAAAAAGCATTCATTTACATCAAGTCAGAGTGTTTCATACTCTTTCCAACACTGGCATCATGTGATCAGGAAAATTTATCCCTAGCATCAAAACCTTTGAGTGTTTGAGTGCCTTTGAGGAAGCAACCATTAGTTGAGTAAATTAGCCACAACGCCTTTGTGCCAATATGGGTTACATCTTTTGGAGATCTACATTTTATTTTAAGCTTTTAGTTCCTAAACTTTTAGAATGCACAATCAGGCACCATTCCAGTAAACAAAGTAAAGTAGACAAAGCCACAAAGCCCCAATTAGGAATTACTGCCACTGGCAGGCCAGCTAGAGGTCCTGTGACAGCAGAGGATTTCAAATAAATGAGTGAAACACTGGCTGTGCCCCATGTTTGAGTGATGCTATACAATTTATCATACAATCCTCTATATAGTTAAAAAATAGCTGAAGATTGCATGCAGGAATATTTTGTATCATGGTGCTTTAATTAAGCTATTTTAATGAAAATCATCAATTTGTAAGACCTTTATTAGATTTCATTTCACTTTTTTTTACCCTTAAGCCTTTCCTTACCCTGATTGGCATTTGCTTTAATTAGTAGATATGTTTTTAATAACATGGACCTGAACAAAACAAACAAGTGATGTTGAATGATTCTCAAGCTGTCTTCAACCAGACGAAAAAAAAATAATTAAAAAATACACTTGTAGATCTAATGAAATCATGCATAGATTCTTGTATTTGAAGGTGTTGAAATGATTGACTTTATACTGTATCTTGCTGAGTGTGTTTTGAATATGCTCTACCGACAGATAAGAATTGCAGAGAAAAAGATTACGTTCAGCCCTGACTATATTATTACATTTACAAAATCAATAAAGCAAATACTGGACTAAGTGGGAAGCAAGGCCTTGTGTCATTTGTAATTTTTGAGTGAAGGTTGTTTATTATTTTTCTCTTAGCACAGTGTTGTTTGCTGCATCCTTGATCAAGCAATTTGTCTGTTACCTTGGTTACCATTTTCTTTCCCAATGCTTCTCATGTCAGCAGCTTCAGAAGGCTATTGTTCCCTCGAATAGAATTCAAGGACGATATTACATTTCAGCTCAAGTAGGATACTTTATTGGAACTAGTAACTACAGAAGGTCCTAATTGCACCTTGTACTGTACACTATAAAGTTCAAAGTGTCAAGTTCTAATAACAGCATATCCTGTAAAGTTTTTTCTTTTATAATATACAATTTTAATGATTAAAATTTTTTATGTGTTAATAACTGTGCTGCTTTAAAAACTATGCTATGCTATAGTAATTTTTTCACCATTGATTTTCTTTTGTCTGTTGAATGCCTTCCATTTTATATAAACATCTCTTTAAAAACTTCAACGTCTATGATGATACATTTTCAAATGCATTTTATTATTATTAATATTATTAAACTTAGATTATATGGTCCATTCAACATGATAGATAGTCTGTGCAATTTACCATAGAAACAACAGTGTTTTAGGATTCATGTTTCGATATAAACCCGTGGTTTAAATCAGTGAGTTGTGCTGTGCCGAGAAAATGTTCTAATTAATCAGATTTTAAAAACTTATAAATATTTTAATACAGTTTTAGTCTATGCTGTCAATAGTTTAGGTAAAGAAAAAAAAAGAAAGAAAAAAAGATTAAGGGCAGAAAATTGACTGCAAAAATGGTTAATCGTGAGCAGAAACTCAGACTTGGCACCATCATATACTAGCAAGATACAGTAGTAGCAACTTTTGGCACTAACAACAGTACCAAACAGCCCATACTAATAACACAGATGAACATAATTAGAAGAACAGTGACTATAGGAACAAAAGAGTGCAGGTGGTTGCTGGGAGTGTGAGTCCAGCATGTTTGTAGGGTGAGGTGTGATGTTTGTGGATGTAACAGTCTGTAATGACTGTACTGTATGTAGCAACTAGCCTGGAAGCACATCAGTTATATGCAATATATTCTCTGCAGATAAAATGTTATTTTCTGGGTCATTTATATTTCAGCAAATTTAGTTGTGGTGTTTATATGAAATTATTCATCCCATAACAAATGTTGTACTGGTGTGTACTGAAGTGAGCTAGTATAGTAAATAGTGCAGTATAGTGAGCTAGAGCCTCTTTATTGCTCACAATGCTGTGAAGGTAAAAAAATAATAATTTACTCACCAGTAAGAAAGGTCTTGTGCAAGTAATCACTGTTTATTTTCTTTGCTCACAGTGGAATAGTGAGGTGAGGTGAGGTAAGGAGCAGGGAGAACCCACATCATATGACTGAATCCTGAGAGCATCTCACAGGGGGCACACAGCATGCAGCCATCAGTAGTCCTAACACATCCTCATGTTCCAACCACAATTTCCACAGAGTGCACATGAGTTGAGAAAGCAGAGTGGGAGAGACTGATAGAAGACAGAGAAAGACAGAATTACAGAAGTCACCTCAAAGAGGAGGGCACTATTGGAATAGTAGGAGCCTGTGGACTGTGTTGAAGATGCACAATAAGGGAACCCGGCACAGGTGGTTATAGTATAAGGTTCAGGTTATTGCACCCAGGCCAAGACTGAATGACAATGTCTCCAAACCAAAAAAAAATAATAATAATAATAATATGATTTATTCTTTAATGCTCTCATGGCTGTAAAACAATGATCTTATTTCTGTTTAGGCACAGCCAAATAGCACAAAAGAAATTTAACACAAATAAAACTCCAGGGCTTGGTAATACTTGGGCAAGAAATCTGTAATGATTAAATTGCTCTGCTCAAACATAAACAGGAAAATATTCACCATTTCACTCTGCTAATTGCAATATTCTCACTCCCTGTTCTCTGATAGCCTCACAAAAGAGCATATCATATGGGGCTAGAAACTATTGCATTGCAAACAACTGCAGGGCTGATAGAGCTGTGGTCATTTTGAAAAGAGATACACCAGAAAAACTGTATTTGGTATATTTGGTAAGAAATGGTAAGTTTGTTTCCTGTGTGTAGATTATAGTGGAGAAGTAAACAAAATCTATTACTTCACCTTCAGGTACTTTGATTTTTAAGTGGCTTTAAAGAGCTATAACCTATAAGGCTAATTTTCCTATAGAATATAATTATTTTGCAACCACAGTCATGACTAGAAATGTTATATTTACACTCTATGGTTTTGTAGTGATCTGTTTTGTAGACATCTGTTCGTTAAACTGTGCTGGCAAAGCCACCACCCATATGCAGCTCAGCCCTGCCTTGTTGTTGCTCACCCCTACTCATACATGACAGCACTCATACATGTATACTGTATCATTATGATTTCCATTCTCTAGAACTAAGAGACCATGACCAGCATACGCTTGTATTACAATGCCCCTGTGCACAGTGTGAGTTTCCTGAAGTTTTGCCAATGTGAATGTAGAAGAATAAGAGTGGCCAGAGCCCTGAATTCAACCCCAATGAACACCTTTGTATTGAATAAATCAGTATGCTTACTGCATGCCAGACTTTCTTGCCTGACATCAGTGCCAAATCTCACTAATGATCTTGTAGCAGAAAAAGCAAATCCCTACAGCCATACTCCAAAATCTAATGGAACGTCATCCCACAAGAGTGGAGGTTATTATATATTATTAAAGAAGACTAAATCTGCAATGGTATGTAAAACAAACACATATGGTTATTGTAGTCAGCTGTCCAGAAACGTTTTACTATATAGTATATTGTAGCTTTGTGAAAATACTGACATATAATGCATGTTTGTGAATGCCTTGCGTAACTTACAAAGAAACTACACCATTTTTCCAATGAAACAAGCATGTAATTAGTCTCCATATTATTCTTGAAGATGTCTTCACTTGCTAATAATTTTTTTTGTGTCTTTGTAGAGTTACACAAGCTCATTGCTGTATTGCATGTGCAACTAATAAGACTGGAAAATATGTTAGTATTTGGTATATATATTTGTGTTTACATTGTTGCTGCTCTAATGTACATATGCTGAATAGTGTTCAGAATGTGCTTCAATATTCATTTAAGTAAGTTTGTGTTGGCTGAAGGAAATAAGGTGACAAGCCATATTAAGTTCGACACTTGTGCTCTAATAGGACTCAAAAACATTGTGTTTGACTGGTCAGCATCAGTCGGTTGCTATGTTAGAAATAGGTTTATATGATGTGTGTTGTAGTGAAGATTTTAACGTTTGTGTAAAATATGAAAAATAAACTGCATGGTTACAGGAATAAATAAATATAAATAATGATAATAATAATAAGGAATAATTAAATTTAATATAATACAAATAATAATATTAAATATAATAATAAATACAGGAATAAATAAAGAATTTTGTATGTTCACAAAACAGTAAAAGCAATTTGTTAATTGTTTAGTGAGTTTTATTTAAGTTTTCTTTTGTTTAATATATATTTCTTGCTTGTTGTCTCTTAGTCTTGGAAATCATTGATCTCTAATAACTCTATGGCTGTAATGTACTTGTCTGAAATATAACACTCAAGACTTTTTAAACTTCAGTGAACACTTTAACTTGGTCAGGGAATCGAGTCCATTACATACACACACACACACACACACACACACACACACACACACACACACACACACACACACACACACACACACACACACACACACACACACACACACACATCCCATCCACTGACATTAATTAATGCAATTATTTTTTAACTAAAAGCTGCAGCACCTGTCACAGCTTCCTATAGGGCACATCAATATAACAAGAAATCGCACACACCACACACACACACTCACATACACACATTTATACACTTATTCAAGAGAAACTGAGTGCGATGAGTTTGGAATGTGAGAAGAAAATACAATTCCTACATGAAAGAAGAGGAACCCTCAGACATTAAGATAACACTCAGTAGCATTTTTTTTAGAACTATACAGGTATCCATTAATGCTATCAAGTCAACAAAGAAACCACTCCTCTATGAGAGCAAACGTGAACACCTTTTGCTCAGGGAGCAATGGATCAGCTTATTTATATTACAATAATTATAGCAATAAATACTGTAGAATGAGTAATGAATGACTATAGTAACTTACATGGCTGCAATTTGACAAAAAATACACCCTGGGACAGGCTAGTCCATCACAGAGCACCATGCACACACATTTACACATCCAATTACGTCTAGCCAGAACATCAACCAGACATCACTATGTTACAAGTTTTTTTTTTTAAATATTATTTAATATATATTTAAGTTAAACACACAAATAATATTTCATCAAATATCAAACTATCACAGTTCTATTTTGTGTCCTTAATCTTTATTCCCACTAATAAAATACATCTAACAGTAGCTCATTTTAAATATCTCAATAGTGTCACATCACACAAGAAGCATTTACGTGCTTTCTGATGTTGCACATATGCCTAAGTTGTACCATAGCTTTGATCTCACTTTCTCAGACTTGTTCAAATATCTTTCATCACAGTGCATGCCCTCTGTGGTTATTGTCTTACTCCAGTATAATTATTTCTGTCAGTCATTGTAAGATTGAAGCTCAACACGAAATTACAACTTGCATTGATCTTTGTGTCGTGCTGTGAGCTTGATTCTAATCATGAGTCTATGACATGATTCTCTCACCAACAGCTTTACTAATGACTTCTCAACAGCAGAAAAAAAAAACACCAAGAACATAATTTGTGCACATATTAGTTTAAAAGGTATTACAATATGTAGCAGGAAGAAACTACAGTAAAATATGCCAAACTTCTTCAGAAGTACAGATGAAAAAGAAGAGTGTTTTGTGCCAAAGGTACAGTAATTACTTGTGGAAATGCCAAGGACTATCCTCCAGCATCAAGCTCAGCTTCTGTTTAACTCTTACGACTTTCTGTTTGCCTTCAGTCTTCCTATTATTACCAAGTTACCATAGCAACAGAGGTATGCAAACCTCTTTGACAAGCTTAATCATCAAGATAAAAAAACAAAACAAAACAAAACAAAAAACACACACTTGTAAAGGTTATAATGAATTAAGATGCAGAATAAACATCATATACTTTTTATTTAATGTATAAATAACTGCCCTAACAATTATATATCTCTGTCATTATTAATATGGGTTAATGAAGCCAGAACAAGTGCAGTTCCCTGGCTAATGTTGTAATATTGTTGTTGAGTTTAATACACATATCTGTGGTTGCAAATGGTTTGCTTTTTTTATTGGTCATAAATTAATATGTTGAGCTGAAATAGATGAATCAGTGCAAATAGGTTAGTGACATTCAAAATCTGCTGGGGCAGTGGGATTTTCAAACTTATACACTGTGGCTCCAAAAATTTGTTACTGCCTACCAAGACTATTAGAACAGATATACTGGAAAAGACAGTATATCCCTGTGTAGTGTAGGTAGCAAGCAAGCATTCATTCATTCTTCAGTATTCTGCTTTATTCTGGTCAGGTCCACAGTGGATCCGGAAATTGTTCCACGAATACTAGGCAGAAGGAATGCACTACACATCATAAGGCACTGTGCATGCACACTAATTGATTACTAGTTTGACAATTTAGTATAGATAATGCACATACCAGCATATTTTTAGACAGTAGACGAAACTGGAGAACCAAAAACAGTACAGTAAGGAAGGAAACTTTACCTGAGCCTCATTGTAACACTGACAATGTTGGGCCCTTTCAGCAAGGCTCTTAACCCTCAACTGCTAAGTACAAAAGAAAATAAATATAAGTTACTCCATATACAGGAGTCTGCCAAGTGCCACAAAGATTTCCTTTCCTAGTCTTTGTTAATGTGGATCAGTGTTTTATAAGTTTTATAACACTGTATATTTTAAAAATTAATTCAAATAAAAAAAAATAAAATCATACATTAGAATGTACTAAATTATTCAAAAGGACATATACATATTTAAGACACAGTGCATTGTAAATGTATTCAGTTTATGCCCACATATTAGCACATTCCAGAAAACAAAAAAATGAAACAATAAAATAAACAAACAAACAAACAAACAAACAAACAAACAAACAAATAAATGCATTAACTGAAGTGAATAGAATTGCAAGCTAATATAAGAAGAGGGCAAAACCTCATGAAAAGTTACAACAAAATAAAAAAGAAAAAAAATGTATGTGCAGAATTCAGATAAACTGTTCAGAGGAGACAATGGAGGTGTTAAAATGTACTATATGATAAAGACAGGAGCACAGTCTTACTTATCTATACAAAAAAATAAATAAAAGGGAAAAAAAACGAAAAAAGACATGATATTGTTTTAAGGATAAATTAAAGTGAGTCAAGAATATCATTTTAAATTTTAAATTTAATTTGTGCAGTGCTTTTAACAATGGACATTGTTAAAAGCAGAGATATTGCACAAAGTACAAAAAGGTTAACATTGTACAAAGATTTATACAAAGATTCAAGGTTAATATTGGACATTTATTTAAATGTGTTTGTATTTATCCCCAATCAGCAAGCCTCAGGTGACTGAGGTGACTGTGGCAAGGAAAAACTCTCAATAGACCACTAGATTGTGAACTATTTTTTAATAATACAGATGAAAAGGGATATATATTAGATGGGATAAATTACATCTGAGTGCTATCCAGTCCATTATAAAGAACAAAGCCCATTTCCTGGAGTTTTAGAACTTTAATTTAGGTTCAGTAATAATTCCAGGTTCAATAATTCCAGTGGAAGAGACTCTCAATATGAGTGAAACGCTTTATTGACAACTGGATTTTCAATAAAGGTTTTTAATTATGATAAACAAATTAAATACAATTTTTGATTCTCTTACCCTTTCAAATAAGTAATAATCCCAGTGCTAAAATTAATGATGAAAAGGAAAAGACTATTTTAAATGAACTATAACTAATATTATAGGGTATTTCCTACAATATGTGATTTGTTTATTATCTGTTTATTAGCATTTGAGATACACACACAAAATAAAAAAATGTGTGTGTGTGTGTGTGTGTGTGTGTGTGTGTGTGTGTGTGTGTGTGTGTGTGTGTGTGCTAATTACATGTATTCCCTATGCTTTTAGATCAATTCTACATCTGTCAGTTCAGCATTAGTTTCACCAGCACATAAGGCCAAACACTGGGATTAGTTGTATTAAAGCAACTACATTTATTTACCAGTAAGTTGTCCAATTACTTTTGAGCCTGTGAAAATTGAACGACAATAAACAAATCGATCGGTGTAATTCATAAAAAGGTAAACAGAATGGTGTACAGAGGCAAAATCATGAAAATTGTGTCACTGTTCAAATACTGCAGTGTGCATGTAGGTTTGTATTAAGACCAAATCAAACTCTCTCATTAACTCTCTCTCTCATAACCATGACCCCACCAATTAAATATTCAAACTAAGCCAGTTACGCCGATGCCCCCTCCCACCAAAATGGAGAAAAAATAAAATAGTAAACTCTTAATTCAAGGGTCTTTCATGATTTTCTTCTCATTTTTACTTACTAGGCACTCCGCCAAATCTCACTTGCATGATTTCAAACACCTCTTCCTCAACACATCTCTGAAACTCTGTTATGCCATCTGTCAGAACTGGACCTCATATTCTTGCAGCATCTTGCTATTAAGACCTTGGCGCACAGCTCAGTTTGTAGTTAAAATGTCTGGTTTAAACATATTTTTTGTAGGTATTAATAGCTCCAATGGTTATACTGGATTCACCCTGAAGTTGGCTCAGATATTTTAGGGACACAAGTGTGATGATTTCTACACATCAGATAACCTTAAAGTATGGTTTAATTAAAATTGGTCTCATAAAAATATAATTTAAATAAAAACAAATGTGTGATTTTTTATTTTTATTTTTATAAGAAGTCAGGTACAAACTTAAATCTAAATTTAGAATACAGAAGAAATTGTGTGAATTGTCAGGTTTAATTTTTAGAGGTTTTAAAGAGGTTCCAGAAAATCTATAATTAATAACCATTCGTGTCAACATACTCTACATTTACAAAAGATCACCAAACATTTTGAACTCTGGTTTATTTTATTTTGCCGGTTGAAAAAGAAAACTGTCAGATGCCTCAACACCAAAAGATTATCTGATGACCTACATGTCTACCACCAGAAACACAAAGAGAATCAGACGGAAAATGATCAGTAAATGAGACAAGCTGATTTTTTATTCAAAATAAATTTGATCAGCTTTATATGTCTTTATATATGTTTATATATAGCTTTATAAACTGAGAAGCTGATTAAATCAATTCACTAATTGTGTGACTGATTAATTGTAAACCATTACAGTATATATCTCATTTCTATTATTATAACACATAAAGCATAACATCAATGTGCAACATATTCTTTATTTTTTTTATTATTGTTAATTATTACTACTAATAATGCTGCTACTATAAACATTACAGTAAATTTTACTAAGAAAATTATACAATTGAAAAATAGTAAAGTAGCCTTAGGTGTAAGTAATCTACAGTACTACAGTAGATTATATGGGACTGATAAACAAACAGAAGTTCAAATGGATTATAAAGTTTGTCAGATGTAAAATCATCAAAGGAAAAATTGCTTAGCAATAGACATTTATTTATTATAAATTAACCACTGTGAATTAGAACAATACAAAAAAAAAAAAAAAAAAGCCAAATAGTATAAATGCCATGGCAACAGTAGATATTTAGAAAAGTTTGCAGATGAGTAAAGAGGCAGCTCCACTCCTCAGCCAGTGGTCTGTAACTGAAACACATTAATTGGAAGTAAATCTGACAGCTCTATGGGGAAAAGAATATGTGTGTGTGTGTGTGTGTGTGTGTGTGTGTGTGTGTGTGTGTGTGTGTGTGTGTGTGTGTGTGTGTGTGTGTGTGTGTGTGTGTGTGTGTGTGAGAGAGAGAGAGAGAGAGAGAGAGAGAGAGAGAGAGAGAGAGAGAGAGAGAGAGAGAGAGAGAGAGAGAGAGAGATACTTTTGAGAACTAAAATATGGCAGCAAACATGTTATCCTCATTTTTTGCCTATTATTTGTATGATAGTCTATGCCCCTGCCTGTTCATGTATCTGAGAAAAGAATTAAAGGAGGAAGTCGAGAAATTCTTTGCATTTGCTAGTTTTGATGGTAAGAAATATTATCAATTGAAGTATAATTAGCTATTTTCGCTGGCCTCTGTGCTACTTCACAGGAGACTACCGATTCTAATCAAGTGCAAAACTGATGGAGGAGTAAAGTCTTCTTCTTGACAGGCTGAGGAGGATAGAAAGTGCTGCTTTGGAGTTTGCCGGCTGGACAGAGCTTTTTGAAGCTGACAGTTTCCCTGCCACCTAAAAGAGCACTCCAAGAAGTTGGAAGGAAAATAGGGCTTATGAAAGAGTAAGAGGCCTGTGCTGAAACCTACTGCCAGAAAAGTGAGGAATAAAAGCAAAAAAAGCAGTTGAAATGATGATGGGGAGCGAGTAGAGCCAGCAGATAACAACCACTGGGGAAAACAATAAAAGCTTTATACCTTCCACAAGTAAGATGCATTTAATTAGGGGGATAAAAGAGTATCCACTTAATAAACAGTATTAAATGTACCGTTTATTGTTTTTTTTTAAATAAAAGATTCCCAGAAGAAGTGAAAGAGTGTGGTTCATTCTGTATGTAGAGATCAAGTGCTCAATTAACTATGGACTATTAAGTATACCCAGTGTATGAAGAATTGAGGAGTGTATGCACCAACAATTATCAAGCAGTGATATTACTGATCCTTTTAAAATGTATAATGTTGCCATTTTCTAAAAGTAATGTCAGTAATGAGGCAAAATTGAGTATAGTTCACTTAAACCATTTTCTTTTATGTTCACTGGAGCAGTGCAACATTTACACAAAATATAACATCATTGGGAGTTCAGGTTGAGAGAAATAGTGAGTGTCCATGCCAATGTTCAAACTCCAATTCGAAAGACAACAATCTCAATTGGCTGCATGCAAAATATTGTTTTGGTTGTAAGGAAGTGTCTATTAAATAAAGAGCACATTTTATTCAGAGTCAACATTCACCATTATTTATTTAACATTTTGCAGTGGACAGCATATGGACACTTCAATAATTCCATACTGTATGCGCTTATTTTAAAAGAATTGCAGAATTGAACATTCAGAGCAACTGAAGATGCCAGAACTTTCTGAACTAGTGTGAACTAGTTAGCAGATTCCTAGATTGAGCCAAAAACCAATGATAACTTATCATATGTCATATGTGATTACCCTTATAATTATTTAAAGCTGATGGATGGTGCATAGTCTAAGCAGTTTTTAATTAGTAATGTTATAAACAAAATGCATTAATTGAGAGTGAAAAAGAGGGGCTTTTTCCAGATGGCCAATAATTAAATTTAATTTCATCAGTAAATGAAAATACCCAGGGAACAGAAGCACTTCTGTGAGCCTGAATAATAATAATAATAATAATAATAATAATAATAATAATAATAATAATAATAATAATAATAATAATAATAAAAACAAAGGAATTATTTGCTGAAAACTCAAAATCATTACCGTGTGTAAGGGTGAGAAAGAGGAAAGTAATAGGACAAGATACACTGAGAACATTATGCCCTTCCCTCTGTTGCTAAGCAGCAGTCAACCGAGCATGGCTGAGCTGACAGGCCTAAGATGTCCTGAATATCATGGGGCTAAAACATAAAGGGTGTGTGTTGAAAAGAATCAAAGCATGCCAACATACCATAAGAGGAGAAATATGGCTAATCTTTGAGTAGAATAAACTTAGACAGTAACTTAGACTTGCAGGTTTATAGGAACTACAACATAATTTATATACAATGCAAAGATAATGTGAACTTGATAAAAGTTCTTCCAGAGTGAGGTCACATATTAAATGACATAGTTACCCACACTCTTAGAAAAAGAAATGTTACTCGGGGGATTTTAGGATAGTTAAAGATTCTTTGATACAAACAGATATTACTGCAACCTTTTCTCACAGGGAAATCCTCTGTTGTAGGGTAGGGTACTATACAGAACATTTATGGTTTCCTTCAGAACAGTTTACAAGAACAGAGGTCACCTGCATTAGAAGCAGTTATATTAAAGGTGATGAAAGGTTGTTTGAGATGTAAAAAACATTTACTTTGCAAGGACTGTGAGAATTCACTGGATACTTCACTGAGCACTTGCACATACCGGATACACACAGACCTTCAAGAGAGTCAATATAATGTAGTATTTAATATAAACACTATTGTATTACAGCAATGTTATCTATCCCTTTCAGCACATCAGACCTTTTATTTGACAAATTATTATATGTGTAACATTGTGTGAAAACTAAAAGTCCTGTGAAATTATTCTACTAACACAATGTTTTCCTCCCATTGTTTGTATCAGAAAGCAGCAATTTGTGCAACAGATCAGCTGTTCAAATGCCACATGCACAAATCCCTGTCTAAACAGAGATTGGTCCACTGGGTGGTGGACATCATCAACTTGGCTTAGAAATGTCCTGGGTGCCTGTCTCTACTGTTACATGCTACTCTACATGAAGTGGTATCTCTTTATGATTTTTACTTTGTGTTTTGCTGATTTAGGAAGTCAGTGATGCTACTAGAATGTACGTATTACTGTGTACCTTATCCAGGGTCTACAAAGTTAACATCACCCATCCCAGTGGCATAAGTATGTCTTCACAGTGCATCTTTTAAGTGTCCTAAGTTGGGGTGAGTCTATATGGCATAGGTTATCTAGGTTATTTTTAACCATCCCTGGTAGTTTTGAGGGGTGAAAAAGAATAAATAGAACTGATGTTTTGTTAATACCAGATTCTGAACCAGCTCCAACCTTGTTGGCTGTATGACAATTGAATTTATATCAAATCCCATACGATCATTTTGTGACTTTTTAAAGGTCTTCTTATTCCTAAAATGGTGTGCATTTGTTATCTGCACCTGACAGTTGCCCAGAGTTCATAGAACCACAGAAATGCATGACTAGAATTTTTTTTCTAGTGAAATTCTAAACTACAATGGCCTGTAACTTAATAAACAAAGTGTGCAACAGGACATATTTGTAACTACTGCAACAAATACTCATGATGCATTCCCTAAAATATTCTCAGTGGTTATACTTCAATATCTATCCTGAGACAGATATGGATGGACCAGCTGAAAGGCAGTCACTAAGTCCCTGTGCATGGGACACTTCACACACAGACACAAACACAGAGCATTAAAAACAAAGCCATATGACTCCAAACAGCTTACATTTACTTCAAATAACCCTCCCTCCGTCTGTGTTGGGTATCAGAGACAATCCATCAAAAGGCAGAACTACGTTTCTATCAGTAAAAAGACTCATGAATTTTTCAGCATTCAAATACCTTCAAGCATCAGAGATAGATGTGGCCTCTCTATCAGCACCATGACAACAAAAGCATGATTCATTTAAGGGGGGGGGAGAGAGAGAGAGAGAGAGAGAGAGAGAGAGAGAGAGAGAGAGAGAGAGAGAGAGAGAGAGAGAGAGAGAGAGAGAGAGAGAGAGAGAGAGAGAGAGAGAGAAATGTTTCTTCCCCAAACTCTGAGGCCTGGCTGAAACAAGTTTCTGAAACCACATTGTTCACTACAAATTTTTTAAAAACTTTAGTTGTTGCATAGTTTGCACTTCTCTCAGGCCTCTGCTATCTTTATTTTGCACTTTATACACAATGACAAAAAAAGGCTGAGTGATCTGAGTGAATTTTACAGTATTGAGAAAATTAATGTTATCATAAATTTAAGGTGCAAAAGGAAATTGTTTCTGAAATGCAGACAGTACGGAATACAGTGCATGCAAATAAATCCTGTCCTACCTGTTACCTAAATGAAGGCCTTAGCATACTTAGCATACTCTGTAATAATACAGACATAATAGTTTAGAGGGCTGTCCGAAGACAAAATCAGTTTGGCAAGTATAGACATCTGCAAACTGTTAATGGTTTCAAATTGGCCAGTCATGTAGAGTGATCCAGTGGTGCAGGTGGTACTAAAATTGCAAATAAAAAAACCTCAGTTTTCATGACGGGGAGCCACTCCTCGAGTCATCCATCTGCAAATGAATTTTGTGCAGTTGCCATGTACACAATGTGGTAAGTAAAGCCTCTACATAACACCGATTTGCTCCTTCATTACCTCATGATGTTCATGGTAGCCATTCAAACATCATCTCACTGAATTGTGCTGTTCACCCAAAATTAAGCAGCTTGCAACAAAAAATCTAATCTGTGATTGTATTTTATTGTCATGTAATTTGTCATGTAAGTCTGTTGCTCAGACTGTGAACCTTCATTCTGAAAAAGAAACATTTTTGATGATTTTTGCATGCAGGGATATTGGAATTCAATGATCTATGCCTGTTAACTTTGTAATTTTTAATGGCAGACACACGAAAGCAAAAGAAGCCTAGGCTCAGCTGTGAGCTGGAGTTTTTTATTTGTTTCTTCCAGTCTGCAGATGCCACCAAATTCATAGGAATTTCCTCCTTCCTCTGGGAGATTATGATAAACGAATGCCTTTCTGTCCCTTTTTCACAAGCTGACTACACCTGCCCTATTTATCACCACCACCAATAAAGATAAAAGATGGCCTGGGTGTCTTGTTGTGTAGGGGGAGGTGGATGACTAATACATTCCTCCAAACCTGTGGAAAATGTCAGGGCTAACGGTCATGTTTAAGCAGTTGGTGTTCTTATGCTTTTACTGACAGTCAGACATATCTTACATAAACACGGTGTCATTTTCACTTCCATCAAATAATTTATCTTGCTTGTATGCTTTGAGGGGACACGGTGGCTTAGTGGTTAGCATGTTTGCCTCACACCCCCAGGGTCGGGGTTCGATTCCCGCCTCTGACTTGTGTGTGTGTGGAGTTTGCATGTTCTCCCCGTGCCTCGGGGGTTTCCTCCCCGGTCCAAAGACATGCATGGTAGGTTGATTGGCATCTCTGGAAAATTGTCCGTAGTGTGTGAGTGAATGAGAGTGTGTGTGTGCCCTGCGATGGGTTGGCACTCCATCCAGGGTGTATCCTGCTTTGATGCCCGATGATGCCTGAGATAGGTACAGGCTCCCCGTGACCCGAGAAGTTCGGATAAGCGGTAGAAAATGAATGAGAGTGTATGCTTTGCTGATATGTTGAGATGTTACAACTTGAGTGATGGTAATGGTGTACACACATGAAGTCTCTCATGAATTCAACATTGGTAGCATAGGACAGACACCTTGAAATATATTTTTCAAAAATCTAAATACATAAAAAGTCTACATAAAATACATGAAGGATCTTTGTGGAGAAATTGAATGATTTATAGTCTGATCACTGATCTATAGTCTACTGGAAATTTTATAGAATGACATAAAAAAGTCTCTTATTTTGATTCCTGTAGATAAATGACCAAAGGTCTGAAAATTTCTGAAGCTCTTTATGTCAGGTCTATTAAATATATGAAACATCATTATCATAGCTGATAATGGCAAAGCATGGTCACTCAAACTTTTAAAGGAGTTATTTGATGTAAGCTCACAGTTGCTGTCAGGCAGATGAAGCCAGATGGCAATGACTTGTTTCTGAAATTTTATTCCAACTGTGGAGGCTTATGTTCAGTAGAGTACATGTCTTGAATGCTGTTTCTAACATCATAAATGTGCTTGCTACTGCAGCCTTACATCTGACGTTAATGAGTAAGCCATATGTCTTTAAGAAAAGGTTGGCCAACCCCAGTCCCGCAGAGCTAAGCTTCACACTAACCTAGTACAGTCATTAGGAACTGTGCTCTGTGCTTAGGGCTGGATCTGTACGCTAAAAAGTGGTTGCTATATATCTGCCTCATTCAGAGTTACCCTCCCTGCTCGGCTGTGTACGTTGCTCGTTCCCCCTGCTCGGCTGTGTACGTTGCTCGTTCCCCCTGCTCGGCTGTGGACGTCGCTCGTTCCCCCTGCTCGGCTGTGGACGTCGCTCGTTCCCCCTGCGCGGCCGTGGACGTCGCTCGTTCCCCCTGCTCGGCTGTGGACGTCGCTCGTTCCGCCTGCTCGGCTGTGGACGTCGCTCGCTCCCCCTGCTCGGCAGTGGACGTTGCTTGTTCCCCTCTGGTGTGCTGCTGTGTGCCTTGCTCCCCCCACCTGCCTCGCCATGTGCCTTGCTCCCCCCACCCACCTCGCCGCTTGCCTTGTTCCCCCCACCCGCCTCGCCGTGTGCCTTGCTCCACCCACCCAGACCCCGTCGGGACTATCAAGATGGGTTGGCACGTTGGGAGCTGCGCCTTGGGAGGGGCTCTGTCAGGACCCAGTATGGACTGTTGGCAATGTGCCTTTTGTTTATGTTCCTCGTGACGTGTCTGCCCCACCTTCGTCTGCCCCTCCCTGTCTTCACACCTGTTCCTAATCGTGTCTCATTGTCTTTTTGTATTTAACTGTGCTGCGTTGCCTTGTGTAGCACGGAATCAACTGTTGTCATTGTCTGGTCTAGTCTGTGCTATGTTTCATGTTTTTCGTTATTAAACCCTGTTATTTTTGCCATCCTGCGTTTGGGTCACTTTTATCCTGCGTTCATGACAAAGACAGTTTAGGCTGTAATATCTCTAGGTGAATTCTAGGTGAGACTTTCCACATTCTGTTTGTACTAGAAACATTTACATTCAACATATAAAATGCGCAGCAATTAAGTTGTATGCAAATATTTTTTTCCATGTTAGTCTGTATTGGAATTGTACACATCAGACAACATCTTGGAAAGCTGACAGGCTGGAGCTTTCCAAAATTCAAGTCCGATACATAAAAAATTACTCATTTATGAACAATTACAGTATATGTATCTGTAATTATACGTACTTTATAAATCTCAAGTCATTTTATATGAATTCAGTTATAAACTACACTGAGCTGTAACCACAACAAATGACTGTTTGGTCAGTTTAATCTTCAGAAAGATTAACTAAGAAAATTTCTGTTATTTACTATGTATATTTAACTAAAATACAAATTTTTAAGAAGAAAACTACACTGAACATTTGAAAATATGGAACAAAAAACAATGCTATGGTGAAAGGGAAATGGTGTTGAGATGAACAGGCAGATGGTTTATTGTCATTAGCCAATTATTTTTTTTTTAATTCAAATGTCCTGTTACAGCAACTGTTCTATCCACAGACCATTGCCCAAATTATCTGGTTCTATTTACCAATTATCTCAATGTCACACATGTTGAAATGATGGCACATTGTATGTTTTGGCATCTATGTTAAAATTAAAAAAGAAATTAATTAATTTAAAAAATATATAAAATATGTTCCTTTTACATGTTTTAAACGTATAAAAGAAACAGTGAAAATAGACTGCCATCTAGAAACAGATGACGACAGACTGAGGGTTGTCTCACTTCCTGGTCTTTAAAATAGCCAAGGTGAACATTGCAACCTTTGTTACTGTTTTCATTACGATCAATCACATTCAGTACTAAAGAGCATATGTTTAGCATAAGCACTAATCATTGTGAGCCTTCAGTCTTCCACAGTCATTTCATGCTGACAAAAGCAGCAGTATAATGATGGAGTGCTTTGTTGTACTATAATTGGCTGCAAATACAGTATGTACTTTATTTTACCTAGCAGTCTGTGAGGATGTACGCAAAAGAAGAGAGTGTTGAAAAAAAGGATGGAAATGAATTAGAAATCTATTTCATCTTACATAATCCATGCTAGGGAGCAAGGAAAATGACTCATGATAACCTCCAGGGATGATTATAAAGACTTCAGATAACTTAATAAAGACAAACTTCACATGATATTACTAGGCAGGGGATATTGGTCAATCTGTTTTACATGTCTGTGTTTTATTTGTACATTACACATTACTCCTGGCTATGAAGCTGCTCATTATTTTCCTCCTGTGAAGAAACATGTCATACATTCTCCACTAACATTCTAACTGCTAAAAAACTGCTTATTCTATCCATATCTGAAGGGAACAAAAGAAAACTAGAAAATTTTGATAAACTAGATAAAATATTACAACACAGGAAAAAAAATGTTGATCAGCTTGACAGCAGCATCTTTGGTTGTCAGAACCAACCCTGAGGTATTTATGGTGATAAAAGAGATTCTGCAGATGTTAGTGTGAGATTCATGCCTGAAGAAACTGGCACAAAGTCTTTCTGACTAATAAGTAAAGCACATTTAATCCCTCTTGAGGAATCTATTTATACTGCTGTATAATTCACTCCCTTCCCAAAAGAAATCAGTGGCTTGCTCTGTGAGATGTTTTCAGACAGAGACCGGTCAGATTGTCTCTGCTGACCCCTGTCCAGTGCTGAAAGCAAATTCAATGGGTATGTGGGTATCGGAACTGGACAATGTTCTGCTGGAAAACTTTGGGTCCTGGCATTAAACCATTTGTACACATGTATCACCTACTTAAACATTATTGGAATACATCCTTTAACCAGTAGTTAATCAGTATTCCCTAATGAGAGTTGCTTCTTTTAGCAGAATAATGCTTTCTGACACACTGCAAAAATGATTCAGGAGTGGTTTGAGGAACATGACAGGTTTTGACATGGGCTCCAAATTCCATGAATCTCCATCCAATCAAGTGTCTGTGGGACATACCTGTGCTGAACATACTGGTCTGATTCATGGAGGCCCCACCTCGCAACATACAGGACCTGCTAACATCTTGGTGTCAGATACCACAGCACATCTTCAGAGGTCTCGTGGAGTTGGCACAAGTGATGGAACACATTGTTCTTGCTGTTAGTTTCATGCTGTCACCATTTGCTGTTGCGACAGATTATCTTTATATATATATATATATATATATATATATATATATATATATATATATATATATATTATATATATATATATATATAATAACAATACCATAAAAATTATGGACTGAAAGGCATGCTGAGTTTTTTAGGTTAATTTATTCTGCCACATCACTGATGCAGTACTCTGTAATCAACGTCTAAAAGTCATGAATAAGGTATGAGAAGGATGTTTGTAAAGTCTAACATGCTCTTCGATAAATATTGTCAGTATAACTGTCACACCAGATGGTTTTAATTGTGTAAACCTGTTTCTTTTTTGCTGCTGCACTATAAATGTTTTTACTCTGATGTCTCATTTGTTTAACTTTCAAGTAATACGTTAAAAAATTAAGCAATAAATTAAGCTGGTGGGGAAAATGCTTTTAAAGTGAACCTTACAATATGTTTGCAACTGCTGAATTTATACATAGAATTCAAATAAAGGTTTAGCAGATTCTGATATACATAGACCATGCTGCTTAGAGAAGGGCAAGACATGTTCATGACACAACTGCTCCACAATGGCAGCTCTGACAACAGCAGGTATGAAATGGCCTAGCTTGCACTTAGAGTACTTACAGTGTTTATACGATTTATCCAACCTGCTACTGAAAAAAATCAACACACATCAGCTGCTAGTTGGACTTTCCATGGGGTATTACTTATGTGTTTATTTGTGTGTGTGTGTGTGTGTGTGTGTGTGTGTGTGTGTGTGTGTGTGTGTGTGTGTGTGTGTGTGTGTGTGTGTGTGTGTTTTGATGATCTCAGCTTTCTGTCCTGGCCTAAAAAAGATTTAATCAAGAAATGTTGTAGAAGTCATTATCATACATACGTACATCTTTTAGGAAACAACACTCCATCATGAGATTTTAAATATGTTAATCATTTAGCCCTCATTTTAATTCAGTACACACAAACATGTTGGACAATGTGTTTGTGTGTGTGTGTGTGTGTGTGTGTGTGTGTGTGTGTGTGTGTGTGTGTGTGTGTGTGTGTGTGTGTGTGTGTGTGTGTGTGTGTGTGTTAATGTCCTTGGACCTTTCATTGACCTTCCATTTATTAATAAATGCTGTAGAAACTGTCACATCCTCATATTTTAGTGGGCACATCATTACAGGAAAAGCTGACACATACACACACACACTTCCCTTGTTACTAATCTTTCAAACACCCTCACAGTAATATGAAGTTACCATTAGAGACTCACTAGTACAGGAACTTTTTCAGGTGTCATTTGATTAATAGATTAATTTACTGGTAACATGTTCTTTTTCATTGTTTTCTCTGGTGGGACATAACAGGGAAACCTTGATTAATGGGACTGGGTATAGGAATGGTAATCTTCACTTTTGAAATTCCTGACCTACTTTTTGCACTAGTTTAATTATCTATCACCATAACCAGGACCTCCTATATAATACCACTAGTGATAAAATGCTGCTACTGTGTATGAGTTTTTTTTTTAAATACTATTACTATTCTACTTTACTACAATAAGATTTGTCCCATCTCTGTTCACTTTAATTGTCAGACTACAGTTATGTAATCAATTATGTAATCACATGTTGCAATTTTTTTATCAGTAAATATTTGTAACAAAGATTCTAATAATGAACTTGAACAGGATTGTAATTAGAATTTCTATAATAATTTCTATTCCTTCCATTCCTATACAAATGGAAGGAATAGTCTTATTGGCAAGCCATAAACCTTATGTAGGACAACTTTTACTGGATTTTATAAAAGAGGACCATGTGAGTTCCTTTTCAGGTCTATATACCTATTCTATGTGATATTTTTAGGTATTCTAAAAAAATTGGACATTTGAAGTCTGGAAAAACTGTAGCCTGGTCTGACGAATATCTGTTGAGACACACAGATGTTTTAGAGTCAGAATTTGGTGTCAGCAGCATGAATCCATGGATATACAGTACTGTACAGTATCCTGCTTTGAGTTAACAGTCCATGCTGATTAATGGTACTATAATGGTGTGGGAAATGGCCTACTATGGGCCAGTTAATCATCAACTGAATGCCACAGCCCATATAAGTATTGTTACCTAGTATCTTAGAATTGTTCCTTTCATGGCCACAATTTACCATCTAATTTACCATTCTAATGGTTACTTCCAGCCAGATAATACACTAGTTCACAAAAACATCGTCTTGAACTGCTTTCATGAACATGACAATGAGTTCAATGTACTTCAGTGGTCTTCTCAACAGATTATAATTTAACATAACACCTCTGGGATGTGAAAGAACAAGAGATTCACAGCATGAAAGTGAACCTGAAAAATCTGCAGAAATTGCATGATGCAATCACGGATCAGAATCTTGTGGTTTCCATGCAATGAAGAATGTGTAATAAATTAATAAATTGCCCAGTGAGTCTGTTTAGTAAAATACCCTAAACTTTCAAAAGAAAGAAAGAAAATTTCGATTTTTTTCTGTAAAAAGATATTATTATTAAGTAAAGGTTCTAATACTAATTTTATTTTTATATTTTATAATTTTATTTATATTTTATTTATTTATATATATATATATATTTTGTGGGAGCAAGTATAGACCATGACTAAATTCTCCTGTTATCATCACATTATGTGATGCTGTGGAAATTAAATAATGTATATTTGCTGCAATCATGTGTTTCAACTGACCTTGCGTTCCAATCACTTCTTCAATATGCTTCTTCAGCTTCTTTGTGTTTTTATGTAGCTTGTATCTTGAAATATGCATTGTGAGGTTAGCGTTTAAGCTTGTTTTTGGATGAATTCAAAGGTTAAACTGCATACCAGAAAACTTTATTATAGTCTACCTTTATACTGCATATTTAACAATTGTGATGATTTCTGATTTTTTTTGAATAATCAGTGCTTCATTTTGTGCAGTTCTTTTTAGAAAAAAAAATGGATGTATTTCTGATTCTTTTTTTTTTTGTAGTGTCCAGTCTGCCAATCATAAAGCCTTCTACCACTGATGCTCTCATCTTTGAGTGACAGAGGAACAAAGCTGTCTGTCTCTCTATCATCACTCATTTCCATCATTCAGAGCATGACCATAACAATCAGTTCAGGAATATTGTATAGTACATCCAACAGTCATATTTATTTTATGTTCTTTCATTTACACCATATTTACTGCCTACATGGAGATTGATTTTTGCAGTCCAAGTACCCAAGGTTTTCAGAGCATAGTGCTAATTAAAATTCCACTGAAACTCCCTTCTGACATCTGCTGTATTATTTTAGATCAGCATAACCTGAATACTGTGAGGATTTTTCCTTCCTTTCTTTTTTCCCCTTGTGTTCTGAAATTGATTGTGTTTCTTCTGCATTTAGAGGTAAACTGTAGGGAACTGCATCAATGATAACTTGCAAAGGCACTTTGTGGTCTTAAAATGCAAGGTCTTAAAATAGCTTATGCAGTACTGAAACTGCTGCATTATCATTTTCTTTGATTTCACTGTCACTGATTTATAGTTTAATCCTTTTTGTTCAAGAACATATCTGAATAATATTGCCAGATAGATTAGTATTCAATTCGAAGGTTTTCTTGCTACAAATGCCCTACATGTACACACTATACACTATAACACACTATAAAATACATGGTATTAAAGTCCTCATAAATTCAGACTTACACACAGTCTCACTGTACTGTATAAGCTTTTAATAGTAGTTGCAAATAATCTAAAGAGACTCTGCACTATATAATCCAATACAATATTATGATTATTAAATATAAATAAACAACTTTGGTTTTTTGTAATTTGTTAAAGTTTATTCTAGTCAGTGGGTGGCAGAGGAAAATGTCCCTCACAGCTAATTGATCAATGATTTAGTATTGATTATGTTAATGATGTTGATAATGTGGGTTTCCTCCAGGATCTTTTTTTCTTTTCTTTTTACCTCCCAAAAAGTAGATTGATTAGTTGTGCTAATTTGAGAAGAAGGGTGTGTGTGTGTGTGTGTGTGTGTGTGTGTGTGTGTGTGTGTGTGTGTGTGTGTGTGTGTGTGTGTGTGTGTGTGTGTGTGTGTGTGTGTGTGTGGATGAGAATGACATTTCAAAAAGTTATCCATTTGTTGTAAAGTACTCCAAATAGTAATTAAGTTATATTATTCTTAATATTCAAAGTATTATCCCAAAAATGGTTTATTGTTGTTTAATTTATGCATTCCCTTTTACATTTGAATTTCTTTTTTCTATTTTAGCCCAGGAAACCATAAATACCTATCACAGCCCTTTCATTTTTGTATATAATTTGCTTTAATTAGTTATGACAGAGGCAGACTTTACCCATCAATATTAATTACATGAGAAGACACTAAATATATTTAGCAAATTAAGACATTTCTAGTGAAACATCCTAAAGGATGCTCATTTCAATGTTCATAATCCAGCTATTTCATTATGCACAGTAGTCATAGCAAATCTTACTGTGTCATCTGTGACATGTGTTTAATGGAATGACAAACCTTGACATGTTACATTTAAAGTTGTCCCAGATGGCTGCCGAAATGCTTCCAAAGTTTGTATTTATTTATAAAAACAAACAAGCTGCCAACAATTTCTTCCACGTGAACGCGCGTGAAAAAAAAGTTTAGCAAAGGCATTTTTCCAACATTACTGCTACTCAGAAGACAAACAAATTATAGCAGCTGGAATGTAATGTAGCTAACTTTACTTTCACTACTTAGATATGAAAGGAGAATCAGAATAAGACAGATGAGATGTTATGGAAAAAAATCAATCAACATCATTCAATTCTGATAAAATAAACTAAATAAATAGTTAGCCACATTTTTGAACTCTACATTTGGAAAAACTGCTAAAGTTTCCAAAATTTGAGCAACCCTTCAGCCTAAAACGTCAACCTAAACATCAACCGTCAGTTTGTCTCACAAACAAAGAGCTTCTTTGAGCACTACTTTTTCTTTTACTAACTACAGTATGCCAAGAGACATATATTGGTAAAGCGCATGTCACCGCCGGCAATCTGTTTACATCAGAATCAAATTTCATTGAATCTTCTGCCAAATTCACCATATACCCTGACCATAAAAGACTCCAATCAACACTATTATCCACTCCTCAAATTACACTGGTAGAGCAGGAACACAAAGATGAGCAGCTGAGAGTGATGATTCTGCTCAGAACAAATTCACAGCTGTGCTAAACAGATAACAGCCTGACTGACCAAAAAAATTGTGAAGAAACTGTTACAAATGCACACATACATATACACTGCAGCTGGCCATGGAGTAGATTTGGGCTCAGGAAAGGTATGGAGGATAAATTAATCCTTCAAATTACCACAAGTAGCCAAGTGAACAATAGATATTCTGTTTCTTTAATAAATAAGTATACAATAGCTTCAGATTTTTAGGTATGAAGAATGAGGAAATTGTGTGATGATGAGATGAAAGCCTTAAAATGATCGACGTACACAGCTGCTAAAATCCTTAAAATATATTTGTAGCTTATGGAGATTAAATAATATTTTTAACATCCTCCTTTGATATTTATTGCCAACATCATTCTGTATGCATGAATTATATGACATTTTATAGCCATTTACCTGAATTTTATGTCTCCTAGTTATCAAAATGTATAATTGCATTCAATGTTATTATCGTCATGGCTCAGATGCTAATCTCAATGTTTCTTTTTTTAGGGCTACAAAAAGGATAATGATGAGCAAAACAAGTCATAAAATATTCTAAACCTTTACATAAATAAAATATCAAAATATTTATTTCAGTACCTATATACATATTTAGCAATTTTAACGTCAAAGTCCAGAACCAATCAATTTTACACTCAACTGAATCTTTGCAACATTTAATATGATCAAGAACATGTTCTATTTGTGTTCAGAGAAATACAATTTCAAAGTCTTCGATCTAGATTTTGCAGCATTTGGTGTGAAGCGCTGGAAGGAAGAAAATAACATCCTGTTTCACACAAAACACTAAATCCAGCACAATCTTTTTCACCACTTCACTAAAATGCGTCAAAAGAACATCTTGGATTATTACCATCTAAGACGGAAGATGCACATTGAAATGATCCCACTAATCTCTAAACATGCTGGAATGCATTCAAGTCAATTTCTTTTGGGAGCCAAATCATCTTAGTGCCTAACATTGTCTTAAGCAAAACTGGGTCGTTTTACTTGATTTACCTTCAACACAAGTCGTTTTAAAAATGTATTTCTAGAGGCTTGAAGTGGTTTTCTAAAATGAGAAATTAATTATGAACAGAATTGTGAAGCCATGACAGTCAAAAAAAAAAGCAAACATGGCAGAACTCGTCAGAATGCAAAGATATTTATTGTTATTTTCCCTGCAGTGCATTGTCCTTCACTGTTGTGTTCAATATAGAGCTTTTCACACTTAATTAATAAACACTGGGTTATTTTTAATCATGTGTTATCTTGTTTTACTTTTCACACTCATACTGTATTTTACCTGGGGTTAACAATTAATCCTGGATATTTATAATATGAACTGTACATTTCTCATCCCTTGGCATTCTTGCAGTGTCAGCATCCAGAGTTGGATAAAAACAGTGTGAGACCAGTTTAAATAATGCCCTTAAAAAATGTCACTATGTAAATCCTTTTTGACCTTTTTATGTCTGTTGACTAGGTGTTCATTAGTTTTTAGTCAACTTGACAAATTTTCTAGTCAACTCAGTTATATTTGAATAATACAGTTCAGTATAACACGTTTTCTATCACCACTTGTAGGTGGTATAACTCGTTTTCTATCACATTATTTGTACATCTGTACCTTAATCGCTGCAACTACTTTTTACAACATGCTGTTCACTTTCTGATTCGATGTCTGTTGCTAAGCATCTAGCTGTAAGATTCAAGCACTGCAGCATTTTACACTGGACATGGTTGGCACAGCAATGTGGCTTTAATGCCACAAAAACAGTGCTAAAGTCTGCCTTTAAATTCTAAAAGTGGAACGTGAAATGTTCCTATACCCAGAGTTCAAAGCGAGGTTTGAAACAATGATAACCCAGGGTTAAGTGCAGTGTGAAAAGACCTTATGTGTCTTATGTGCCTTAAGTGTCTTGTGCTCTGTATTTATACACAGTTCCGGTACTGTACTTGCAATGAAAATTTTCACTGCAAGAATAATGCAGTATACCTGTGCTCTGTACTCTACATACCCTTCTTGTTTATCATATGTTGCCGAAAACTGCATTTCCCACCCCTCCAGAAAAAACAAGAAGTGTGAAGCTATTCCAGGGATGCTGTAGTTCTCTATGACCACTATGTGCAAGACAAGATCCATTTCTATTTTAATATGCTTGTGCTATTTTAACAGCCCACATGCTCTGATACCTTATGTCAGACAGCAGGGAGCTAAAGAGTCAAAACTGGTAAATCATTTATTCATATTTCCTCTTCACATATATACGTAACATTGCTTTATATTAATAAATGATAATAAATGGCAAAAATAGCATCAATTATTTATATTCATTGATATATTGCTAAACGTTTTTAAAACGTTCCACTAAAGCACATTTATTTATTTGTTTGTTTGTTTGTTTGTTTGTTTGTTTATATATTTTATTTATATTTATATATAAATATTTTATAGTATATATATAATATAGTATAGTATATATATTATATATATTTGTTTATATATTTTATTTATTTGTTTATTTATATCTATCTATCTATCTATCTATCTATCTATCTATCTATCTATCTATCTATCTATCTATCTATCTATCTATTCATTTCACTTGAATAGATTTTATATATATATATATGTATTTATATATATATAATGTCCTATACAGTGTATCTGTATCTCCTTTTAATAATAAAACAACCTATCCCAAGCTATCAAAGAAGTGAAGCAGATCTATGCATGAATAACTATATATCAATTTCCTGAACAGGAATGTAGCAGGAAATTCAGGTCTTCACCGAGTACAGATTAACAGCACCTGCCTGTGACAATGCCTTCTTCTCAGATACAGAGAATCACTTCTACTCACAGCATGAAGCACAGAACAGCATGACTATGAGGACGACCTCTCTTCCTCCTTTCAATGATCAGCTACTCTGCTTGTCCACTTATGCAGGATACAACAGACCTCAAAGTTGAGCTTACAGGATGTGCTGATCAGGTCACAGATATTCTTATAGTCCTGTTTAACATCAAACTGAATTAATCACGTCTCTCTAGATGTTCATCAAAACCATGCCAGTGTCAAAACAGTCAAGCATGTTCTGTCTCAATGACTGTTGGCGAATAGCACTCACCCCATCATCCGTGCTTTAAGAGTCTGGTCATGAGGCACATAAAGATGAAACTCACCATCTCTTTAAACCCCCTACAGTTTTCTGACAACCACAGCAGGTATAAGGTCATACCCAACCCCCCAGACCCCAACATGGACAAAAAGGCACCATAAGTCAGATTGCTCTTCTTTGACTTTACTTCTGAGACTTGAACCCCCTGCAACTTCTTCATATATTTCCTTAACCTGAGACAATAACGATCAACAGCGTGGTACAGAAACTACACAAACGCTCATCAACAGTGTTTTAGACTGACATTTGTCACCGTTTGTTCCAGATGTTTTTACCAGTGCATATTCATTTTTCACTCTTTTCTTTATTTGAGAATAAAAGTAAGAAACAGCTGAGATAAGACCTTGGTTCAGTCATGTATGCTATAACTCCAAAAACAATTGGCTACTTGTCTTGACAGATAGGAAAGCCATGTTAAGAAATGCATCAGAGTTGAAAGCAAAACTCTACATAAATTGTGTTTAGAAGTAACAGGGTGTAGCATATATATATATATATATATATATATATATATATATATATATATATATATATATATATATATATATATATATACATGGTGCTCTGGTCCTGTTCACTAAAGAAGGTCTTCATTATTGAGCTCACAGTACCCTGGGAGGACTCGGTAGATGAGGCCTATGAGCGAAAACATCTGCGCTATGCCGATCTAGCTGCCGAAGCACGGCATCATGGCTGGAACACAGAAGTCTGACCAGTGGAGGTGGGCTGCAGAGGATTGTGGCAACATCTATGACCAGACTGTTTAGAGACCTGGGAATTAAGGGCCAGAGCCAGCGTTCAGCAATCAGAGCTGTATTGGAGGCGGCAGAAGGCAGCAGTCAATGGCTCTGGATGAAGAGGAAAGACCCCAGCTGGGCCCCGAAGTGAGAGGATCAGGAGGTATGCGGTCAAGAATGTTTGACTCAGGGAGGAGGACGCCCCTGCCATGCATAGTCCCATGGGACGTTGGCTATCAACAACAAGGCAACTCCTATGACTAATTGGGTATGGAACGCAAGCGTAGGACTGATCACCCTGTCGCTGGCCGCCTCTGGGGAGGGTGTATAGTGTGAAAGGCCGAAACACCCTAGGAACCAAAGGTACACTACTGATGATGCGTTCCTAAATTTCTTCAGGTTCTCTGTTCATGAAGTCTTGGAAATGCTTGCACAAAGGATAGTAACATCTTATCCTGTGTTCCTTGAATCTGAATCTATATATATATATATATATATATATATATATATATATATATATATATATATATATATATATATATATATATATATATATAATTTTAAAATGTGGCTTTCAAACAACTTCAATGAGCATAAAACAATAGATCATTTTAAGGCCGCAGTAATGCGTTGCATTCTCCTACTGCTTAAACCTGCTGGACATAGTCATGAACTTCTGTAAGGTGATTTGAACGGTTTGTACAAGATACAGTATATTCAAGTCTTGGATGAAGTGTTCCAGGGATAGCTTCCAAATCTCTTGCTCCTGACCAGGACCAAATGATACAATGAAGAGATTTGTTTGTCTTGTGCACATATATTCACTGCATATGTTTATGTAGATGACAATAAAATCCACTTCATTTACTGATACTGTAAATATTTAACAGCACAATGCAACTGAAAAATAAATGAAAGTAAATGCAAAAACTAATGTACTTGATTGAACTCTTGCATGTAAATAATGAGTAAATGAACCCTGGTGGAAGTCTTTGTCTGTTCTTTAGGCGGTTTAACTCCTGTATTATGGTGATACTCGAGTGTTATGGTGTTTCTGACATCACAGGCATTAGCTGTCCCCTTTGGGCCTGCTGCAGACACACACGTAGGATGAGTCTTCACCACCATGTCAGCTCACATCTGCCCACATACAGAACATGCTTCCGAGTTTACACCCGTCCAAATTCTCAGTTTCCGGTATTTCTCAGTTTTCTTGTACTCTTTAAGTCATGCCATTTCATTGTAACAATGCTGGTGCGAGTGAGAGGCTAAACTCACTCACTGAAGATTTGTGTGTCTGAGTGCAATCAAGTATCCTAATATCTGAAATCAGCAGGCATGGAGGTATGAAAATGATCTCCACACAAGCATGATGGCAACCTACTGTCGATTGTTGAGGAAATAAGCAATATAGTATAATATGTTGTTCTACCAAACAATATACTGTATAAGAAAATATTTTTCCAGAACCTAGTCTGCTACTCCTCCTTGAAAATATAATTATTTTAAATATATAAAATACTTCTTAGAAACGAACAACATTTTCATTCTGCTGTTTTGTTTAATTGTACAGTAAATGAATTATTAAGAAGCTATCATGTTAAAGACATATACAGTATTTGCTTTTTAATACATTACTGAGCTCTTTTACTGATTGTGTGAAGCAGTATTGTGTTTTCATTCTTCTTGGTGTGTACTGGAATAGTGTGGTCTCTGGGAACTGATAGCTTGACAGTTAAGGTACAGGTCTACTATAGTAAATGTTTTCCACATTATTTCCAGTGCCATATTAATGTTGGCTGATAGTTGTCACAGTAGGGATCTGTCGCTAGTTGTTCTAAAGGGAATGATGCAGCAGTGCTTTAGTCCCACAGTCTATTCAGCTGTCATGTTTTATCCGTTCACTTTGCCTTAAACAGATATGGATCCAAATTTATCTTGCAGATCGTTACCTAGAACAGCTCAGTCTTTCTCTGCAGCTAAAGTTGAATTGGATTCTGGAATTTGGGCTCCAGCATTGGCTGTCTCCTTTACTTTTCAGTTAGATTTATCATTATTGTAATATTTAATATAAGTGAAAATCGTTTCATTTTTTGATACTACTAATAAAACCTTACTGTTATGCATTCACTGCTAGCAAACACCCACTAACCTCTAACAGGAATAACAAAGCACACCGCAAACACAGCATTATAAGCATTTTTAATGGGTTAAATGTGTTTTTATTAATATGATCTATTACATAACAAAATAAAAAGAACTGCTCTGGCTATTATTTTTCTATTGACACTAGTGCAGTCAGTATAAAATCAACATTATAAAGGTTTATAAGATAAAATGCATATAAACGTAATGTATGTAGGATTTACAAGGTAAGAGATTTTGTAAAAAGTGAGAGATATTGTTTTCTGCAGAATAAGATCATAGTACACATCTATTAGATTATCATATGAAAAGAAAATTTTATTCAATACAGTGTCAAAAGTGTCAACATTTGATGAATTAATGTGTTTCATCCACCAAATGTTTTTTGTCAGCACATGATCAGTGGTAAAAGCTAAAAGAGAACATGTGATCTTCTAATCAACAACCTTTCCATACACATCATGTTTAGGTGTACTTTAGATAATAGCCTGTGCTGCTGTATTTGTCATGAAAAAAGCTTATGTGTATAACACAGTTGATGCCCTTTGATAGTGTGCTATTAATTGGTTCCAATTCATTCTATACTATGGCTTAGAAAATTACAGCCATCCTCCCAATGCTTGTTACACCATCAGCAGGGTGTGAAAGCACTGAAGCAAGATTTTGCAGGGTGTAAGCACTAACAGGAGGTAAGTTTTAATGAGTGTGGCATTTTATCAGTTTTTCTGAACTTCACTGTTGTTTTCAGGACAGCACTGACTTTCTGGCATCTTGAACTAATTTGCATCATTATTCCATCCTGCTCAATCACTCTGTAATTCTGGTGTGGGTTCTTATTGAGGATCTCATTTTCAATCATTGCACCATAGCAATCATGAGACTTGGCTCTGATTAACTATCCATGTACAAACACAACTCAAAGTGCAGAGACTTAGTAAGCATTGTGCACTGCCAATGCGGTTGCCATGAGAGGTAAAAGCCACTCTCCGATCCCTCATTAATATGTAAATGTTGGCTATAACTGTGTCTCCCTGTCATTAGTGAGTCAACAAACTTCTTTTTACACATTATGTTAATGAAGCATGGAAATTACAAACGAAGAAGAAACAACATTAAGGACTAGAAAAAACACAGCCCATCCATTCTTGCTTGAGGTGCTATCAAAAAGTCCAAGGCAACAAAGTAATGACACAATCTTCTTTAAGAGAGATAAACCTAACATTTCCCAAATTGAAATATTCTCAAGTACACACATAGTAATAATAATGTCAAAAGGGTGTTTTATCCCCATTCTTGATGTTTCAAGTGAACATAAAGTAGAATTGGAAATAAATGAGGAATGGCTGGTGTTCAATAAGTATTGTGTAGTAGATTTTATATGATATGTTCACATATCTGGTGCTCTGCCCTCTGTCACACCCACACAATGTGCAAAGCTTCACCATAACTGCTGTTAATACTCTGTCTATGTGTGGGGAGGCAGAGACCTGAGGACAAAGCACATAAGATCCTAAAGGAACAGATTTTATTAGAAATATACCTCAGTGAATCAGAGGTAGTGAAACGGAAGAAGGATTGTGACGAGAGGAATGCTGAGTGCTGACTCCATCGTTGTTAAGCTATCAGCAGAAAATGCAGACTTTCCATCTATCAGGAGAGCAGCCACAGCTCTGTAAAGAAAACCTACCAGCTTAGAAGTGAGCTGCAGAAGATACTTCACATTAGTGAGAGTCAGAAGTATCCACTTGGGGAATCATGGGCCACAGTTAAGCTGAAGTACACCAGAGGACCCAAGTGTGATGCTGATCTATATGATATATAACATTTAGATCCCAAGGATTTTACTCCTTATTATACAAGGTCTAATCATATTTCATTTTGTACACAAATTGCATTTTAATATCCTTTAAACATATTTGCTGATTCCTTAGGCACTTAGTATACATTTCCCTGACTCTTATCTAAAAATACAATTTGTCAGTGTTGCAGTAGCGAGAGATGTGAAGTCACTTCTTATATAAATTTCATTTATATATAAATCTCTACTGTGCATACTTATTCATCTAATGTATGTTTCTGGGACATTTTACTGTATGAATATTGTACATCCACTGTATTCTTGATGGTCTTTAGAGCCCCTAGGTGTTGCACATCTTTTGGTTTATCCCTGTTTTGTGTGAGATGGAATTTAGGACTGTTTTGAGAACATCTATGTTAAATTATACCTGTTTATTTGTAGTCTCAGTAGCATGGGTCTCTTTTCAATTTCAAAATTGGCTTCAAAGCAGAAAATTAAATTTTACTGAAGGTCAAATATTAGTTTGCCATTGTCTTATGGATGGTGATATTTTAATGGTTACTTTTTAAAGAGACTTATTCTGCTAGTATTTATTTTTTTTTGTTAAAAAGTACACGGTTTCTCCTTTTGTGTCTCACAAGGTGTCTCTTGCAGAATAGAGATAAGGTTATCTGAAGATCTCTCCATAATTATGTGAGGATTCTGAGATTACAGTCTGGACCTCTTCACATTGGGAGATCTATATCAACAGATTATGTGAAGGTAATCAGCCTGAGAACTGCCTTTGGGGGATCAACAAAATAAAGGAAGCTTTTGCAATAGTTTATATCATTTTCTATGAGAGCTTCTATGATTCTATGATTGGTATGATTGGAATAACAGGTATGATTGCAGCAAAGTTGATTGAGGCTGTTGTGCTCTATTAGCTGGGTGAAATTTGAATATTACAGTTTTTTGTTATTTTTCTTCATGTCTGTTTTAAGTATTTAAACATGGATGTTTAGCAGCAGTGAAAGAATGTGTCAATGTAGGAGTATGAATGATAAAAGCTGCAGTTTATATAACGAAAATTGCCAAGCATTTTTGAGTTATGATTTTTCTGCAAACTTTGCTTGTCTTACTTGCTTCAGTTTCTGTTTGTAAATATACATAACTTGCATTATGAGCTGAAAAGTGTCTTTTTACATTCATATGTGTCATTTAGGTCATTTTATTACATTTAATTAAAAGTAATATTTGACTAAATTTAGTTTTAATTTCTTTCCACTAACATGCTAATACAGAAGATATAAAATAAACTTTTACATTGAAACATTTGAATGCTTAATTTTAGGCTGATGGTATCTGTGACCTAGTGAACTAGTGTGGATGTATTCATTGACTTCAAAGCACTTTGTATGTTACTCAGGATAATAGCATCTGCCAAATGCCATGAATGCAAATGTACATAAAAAAAAATAGCTTTTCCTGTTAGGGGTCGCCACAGTGGCATCCTCTACTCTCACACCAATTAACTTCATGTCCTCTTTCAACACATCCATATATCTCCTCTTTGGCCTTCCTCTTGACCTAAGGAAAAG
This sequence comes from Tachysurus fulvidraco, assembly GCF_022655615.1. Lineage (NCBI taxonomy): Eukaryota > Metazoa > Chordata > Actinopteri > Siluriformes > Bagridae > Tachysurus > Tachysurus fulvidraco. The sequence continues at coordinate 16,568,453 of NC_062520.1, read as the reverse complement.
CTGATCTCAATCTAGCTTTTCTGACCTTGTCCCCAAAACAGCCAACCTGAGATGTCCCTCTGATGTGCTCATTCCTGATCCTGTCCACCCTTAACATCCTCAACATTCTCATCTCTGCTACCTCCAGCTCTTCCTTGTGTCTTTTCCTCACTGCTAGTCTCTAGCCCATTAAGCATAGCTGGTCTCACTATTGTCTTGTACACCTTTCCTTTGATTCTTGCTGACATTCTTCTGTCACACAACACTCTTGAAACTTTTCTCCACCCACACCAGCCTTCTTGCACATGCCTCTTCACCTCTTTTCCACATTCCCCCCCTTGCACTGGAAGTTGACCCCAAACACTTAAACTCCTGCACTTTCTTGACCTCAGCCCCATGTAACCTTACTGTTCTACTTCTACTCCTTTTGTACAAACACATGTATTCTGTCTTACTACGACTGTGTTTCATTCCTCTTCTTTCCAGAGCAGACCTCCACCTTTCCAGGTGTTCGTCCACCTGCACTATTCTCACTACAGATCACAATGTCATTCACAAACATCAATGTCCACTGTCCATCACCTAAGCAAACAAAAAGGGACTCAAAGCTGATCCTTGATGTAGCCCTATCTCCACCTTAAACTCCTCTATCTGACCTGCAGCAAATCTCATTGCTGTCATACATACACCTCTCATACATATCCTGAACTACTCTGACTTACTTCTCTGCCACTCATTTACATTTACATTTACATTTACATTTACAGCATTTGGCAGACGCCCTTATCCAGAGCGACGTACATAAGTGCTTAAATCTCTAACACTGAATACATTAATGCTGGTTCACTAGGTTACATACTTAAGATACCATGAGTTTAAAACATTTGTTCAAAGTTACAATGAAAAAGTGTCAAAGGTTTTTTTTTTTTTTTTTTTTTTTTTTTTCCTGACACTCCTGACATCTTCATACTATACCATAACTCCTCTCTCTGCACTCTGTCATACTGTATGCTTTCTCTAAATTCACAAAGACGCAGTGCAGCTCCTTCTGACCATTTCTCTACTTCTCCATCAGACCAAAAATTGCATCAGTAGTGCTCTTTCTGGGCATAAAGACATACTGCTGCTCACAAATATCATTTCTAAGCCTAGCTTCCACTACTATTTCCCATAGCTTCATTGTGTGGCTCATCAACTTTATACCACTAAATTGCTACAACCATTCCTCAGGCATCTTCTCACTCTCTAAAATCCTGTTGAACAATCTAGATAGAAACTCCACTGCTGTCTCTCCTAGACCATTCCACACCTTCACATGTATGTCATCTGGACCATCAGCCTTTCCACAATTGATTCACCTCAGAGTCGTCCTCACCTCATCCTTTTTTATCTTTGCTATTTCCTGCTTTACAATATTCACCTTTTCCTCCCATCTTTCTCTTTAATTTTTCTCATTTATCAGCTCCTCGGTTTTACTTCCATCTTCTCTGCACACTCTCCTTGCCTGTTAGCACCTTTCCATCTCCATCTTTAATCACCCTTATCTGTTGCACATCCATCCCATCTCTATCTCTCTGTCTTCTTGCCTTCCCTTGTGTCTAGCCTGGCATACAACTCATCTAATGCTTTCTGTTTGGCCATGTCCTTCTTCACTCTGTGCTGTGATTCCTTGTAATCCTGTCTATTTTCTTCTGTCCTTTCTACATCCCACTTCTTTTTAGCTAGCCTCTTCCTCTGAATGCTGTCCTGAACTTCCTCTTTCACCCAACATGTTTCCTTATCTTTTTTCTCCTTCCTGATAACACAACTAGCTCCCTCCTTCCTGTCTTCCTGATCACTATAGATTTCCAGTCACATGGAAGCTCTTCCTGATCACCCAAAGCCTGCCTCAGCTTCCTGACCACCAGAGACATCTTACACATCACCATCGATGTTGTCTGGCCACACTATCTCCTACCACCTCTTTGCAGTCACTAATTTTTCTCAGATTGCCTTGTCTACATATAATGTCAATTTCCATCTGCTTAGCAAATTCCACCACCATATGTCTTTCTAGGTTCCTTTCCTTCACCAAACATCCCCATCATCTCTTTATCACCTCTGTTCCCTTCACCAACATGCCTGTTGAAGTTTGCTCCAATCACTACTCTCTCCCACCTCATCTAACTCACTCCAAAAACTCTTCTTCTCTTCTAACTTACAGCTTACTTGTGGAGCTCAACCACTGACAACATTCGGCATCATCCCTTCAAATTCAAACATCGAAATGATTAACCTGTCTGATACTCATTTCACCTCTAAAACATTCCTCACAAATTCATCCTTCAGGATCACTCCTACCCTATTTCTGTTCCTATCAACACCATAATAAAACAATTTGGTTCCCCTCCAATACTATGTACTTTGCTTTTCACTCTTTCACCTGGTCTCCTGCACACACCGTATATCTACCTTCCTTCTCTCCATTATGTCTGCCAGCGTTTCTACCTTTCCCTGTCAGTGTACCAATGTATAGAGTCCCTATTCTCAGACCTATACTCCTGCATTTCCTCTTCTCTCTGTCTACGAACCCTCTCCCTCCTCTCCTTCCTTGACCAAGAGCAGTTTAATTTCTGCCTGCACCTTGTAGGTCAACAGTGCTAGTGGCGGTCGCGTGTTAACCCGAGCCTCGATTGATCCGATATGGAATTCCCACAAATTTGTATGTTTAGATTGCCACATTTTATGCCGGATGTCCTTCCTGACACAACCCTCTCTATTTATCCAAGCTTGGGACCGGCTTGCAATCCCTGTGGTTAGATTATTAATATCCAGAGTTATTGTCAAGATCTGTTGTAGTTGACCTGCCATGTGAAATGATGGTTTTTCTTGTCTTTTGCATGATCTGCATCATACTGGTACTGCTGCCGTAAACATTATAAAGCTGTCTGAGGACACTTCTCATTCCTTGTTATTCCATGAGCCATACCAAGCCAACATGCATGTTATGGAAATAATTGCACTTTTATTACACTCATAAAAAACCTAGGACCTTTATAGGTTTTTCTGTTTGGAGTTCTATGTAGGATTCTACAACAATGCGGTTCTGTAATAGAAAGGATTTGCAAAGATTAGAACCCTTGATTATAGCCTTTATGCCAAAAGTGTCTTCTCTGTAATTGCAGGATCCATTAACATCACTCCTAGAATATTTTAACAGATTGTCTATGGGCCCAAGACCATCTTTGTTTGAAACGCTCTAACATCATTACTCAGAAGTGTGAAATGCAACAAATTGCAGATACAACTAGTGAACTAATTATCATAATAGCCCCATGTTATCTTTATTTTTTCTCAAAATGAGAAAAAGGGCAGGGGGTGCTAATGTCAGTGACTGTGCTGTAATAAGTCCCTCCACCACTAACTCTGTTGAATAGGTTTGAAGTCTTAGAGGCTATGAAGCCTTGTCCCTTTAGGTACTTAAAGCAATTTATATGTAGATGATGTCCATTATGTGTATCTTTGTGAGCCTGTAAAGTTGTGGGATGTACACTGTCTCCCTGGGAGGATAACACAGGCTATATGATACGTATCCACAAGGTTTGTAGATTTTCAAAGAATTCTCTTCAGTGATGATCATTTCAAAATTGCTCTGCAAGTAATCTGTGAATAATACTTACATGTATTACTATCCTGTGGTTAATTCAGTATAAAAGTTTCAGTTGATCTGCCACATGTTTTTGTTGGTTCTTGGTAAGATTATTCTGATAATTTCTGAAATTGATATGATTCCTGTACTGTCCATTGCTTACCTATCACAAGGCTACAGAAACAATGCCTCTGCATAGCTTGACAGTTAAGGTACAGGTCTACTATTATTAGCATTATTATTATTATTAGACAGAAACGTAACAAGCATAAACAAGCATTTAAAAAATGCATTTATTTATTTTAATCAGTTCTCCTGACTGGATTTTTAATTTCTTTCGAATTGCAGGCAAATTTATGTTCCGACACAACTCCAAACTTTAAAATCAATGAATTAGTCATCCCTACAAAAAGGCAATCACAGTAGCTCAGTACAATTCATTATGCTATTCAAGATTTACTCTGCAGATCCAGTGCATGCATTATTATTTGCCATTTTAATATTAGTAAGAAATAAAGTCATTACATTAGTTTGCAGTTTCTCTATTCTTCCTATCACATGTGAAATTTATGGATAGCTATAAAGCATTTGTCAGACTTTTCACATTATAGCGAATTAGTGTCATTGTCACAAATTGTTTTGAATCTATTGAAAGGATAATTAAACAATAATTATGGAATTGTCATGTGAATTTTTGACAGGTAGTAGAATTTTTCTCTACCAGGATGAGTTAATTCTTCAAATGGCATCTTTGTCTCCCTATTCTTAGGCTATTGTTTTATGCCATTCTGAATAATAGTCATAGTTCCTTCTGGTCTTATTCCAGCTGGAGGCAGCATTGTGATTCAGTGCCTTTTGTCTGTTGTGTGAGATGTATCTTGAAATGTGTTCATAATTAGAGAGGGTCATCAATGACTATAGCATCTGTATCTCTGTGTCCTTTTGTGGTCCTGTTCAATTGACACAGAACAATGGAAGCCTTAATCTCCTTCACCTCAGGATTATACAGTACCACAAAATTGAGCTCCTTTACACTACACATAGTGTAGTTTGATTTCTGGCACAGACAGGTGTCTGTCTCTCACAGGATCCAGCCTTTAAAAGCACAGTTTCATAAGTGCAAAGTGGTAAGGCTCAAAGTAGACTCAATCAATATAGTGAACACAGGTAATGATTTCCTAAAGGTAAAATGTGATTTACTAACAGGACTTGCAGATCATTATATCTGTCACATGAGCCAATTAGGTTATATTACTAGTTTGCTGCTTTTGAGTATGGAATTTGGGACTTTTCTGCCTAAAGGTACATGATGGTATGTGTGCAAATAAATTTATTACAAATTTGTACAAGGCTAAAATAATAATAATAATAATAATAATAATAATAATAATAATAATAATAATAATAATAATAATAATAATAATAATAATAATAATAATAATAATAATAATAATAAACAGATTATTTTCACAAATATATTATCTGCAGTGTAAGCTTCAGAATTGTTGAGCTCTGTTTATATTCTCAGGCAAAAGAGAAAATAAAAACATAATTATAATTTAAATTATAAAGGATGTTTGTAAATTATGTCCATAATTCTTCAGCAAAGTTGGTTACATATTATGTAGCCACTATACACTCAATTTCAGTGCCAACACTATTAAAAGAGAGCATGTAAGTACATTTTATGCATTTAATTGCTTCAGTATTTGCTAGCAAGTAGTGCAAATTGATTCACCCTATCATCCTGAGATAACTTCTCCACAATGCCACAGCTTTGGCCAAGAGAGCAATTTTGGCTGTGTTCCTTCTCTCCCCTTTCAATTATAGTGACACTATCAAATCGGCTGTGTAGCTTATTTATATAGAAAGATATGGGTAGCATAATTTTGTCACCACAACTCTGATAAAACAAAAACGAGGTTCGATACTGAGTTTGCTTGCAGTTTTCAATTTGTTTTTCTAAAATTTAACTGTTTAATATTGTGAACCCAAGACCACCAACAAATCTGCTGCCAGGTTAATGACTGTCTTTTCATGGACCACTTTTGATAGATACTGTACCAACCACTGCAACCCACAAGGCCTACTTTTTTGTAGATGCCATGACAAATTCATCTAGCAATAATTTGGCTTGTGTCAAAGTCACTCAAAGTGTTTTTCTTGCTTCCTTGCAGCATAATACTGTATATTCCACCCCTAGACAGGTGGCATTGTAACTTGTAACAACATAATCAATGTTATTCATTTTACCTGTCAGTGGTTATAATGTTAGAATATGGAGTGACATTTTTTTTGTTTGTTTATTTGTTTTTTAAATTTATTCAAAGGTTTCTTTTTTCAGTGTACTTGACACTGACAAGTAAGTGTTCTTTCATCATCTTTTGATTGGGCTAATGTGAGTTGTTGCTGGCTGACTGTCCAGCTTCAGGCTTCTCAGAATGTAGCAGCCCAAACTTATACTCCACACTAAGCATTTAACAGCAGGCTATCATTGGGAACCATTACCCACAGTTACAAACAAGTCTAAAAAGATTGAAAATGGAAAATGTTATGGAGGATATACATGCCACATTTGGAATGCCAAATAATACTCATTGAAGCACTGGAGAATTCCAGCATCAGGTTTATAAATACCAAGTCAATAAGAGTTGTATTATCTGCTGCAATTAAAGCATTGGAGGATAATAACATCAGATAATGAAGACACGTTCCTCAAGGCATCATTTACAGTTTGGCCGTCGATCACTGATGAACACAGGGGTCTGCACCACAGAGGTGCAAGACCTAAGCTAATTGGCCATATTGACTTTGGAATGCAGTCACTGCTAGAGCAACAAGTAATTGAAACAAATAGACACACATATGCTCAAACGCCTAGCTGAATAATTCTCTAGATATGTGGGATCTGTCACACATTCTACATTTTGTAAATGCCTGATATATTCAGTGCAATGCTGAAGCAGTCAGAGAAATTATGTCAAGACTAAAAATACTGCTAATTCGTCTCTGTTTTTAGAGACACAAACCAGCAGTACTAAACTGCATTGACAAAAAAGAGGTCTCTACCTGTAAAAATGTCTGAATTAGTTTGAAATTTGTTATTATTCAACTAAATACAAGCCAGCAAATCTGAAAGTAAAAAAAACACATACAGACAGAGAATAATCAATAACCAGACTAACATCAGAATAACAATGAATTAGAATCAAGGTTAAGAACATTAACCCAAATCTATATATATATTTCTGTTATGATTTGGGTTAATGTTCTTAACCTTGATTCTAATTCATTGTTATTCTGATGTTAGTATATATATATATATATATATATATATATATATATATATATACTTTTTGTTTTAGTGTTTATAAGAAAATCTAGAATATTTTATAGGAAATTAATAGGTTTTATTTAGTTATTCTACTAAATAAAACCTATTTATTTCATATAAAATATTCTAGATTTTCTTATTCAATTGACAGATAGTTCAGCTTCTTTCTGCAGAGGCACCTATCCAGAGCAACTTAGATTTTTCATACAACTGAGCTATTGAAGGGTTAAGGCAGATAGCTGGTCCTCAGATTTGAACTTCAAACCTTCAAATCAGTAGTCTGACTGAACTACCACTTTCTATAACTATATTAATGAACCACAAAACTTATATTAATTGACCAATTCCACCTCATAATTCCACATGCTGGTCCGAGCCTGTACTTGGGCTATTGTCTTCAATGTGAAATAACAGATTTTTAAGGTGTGTTTGGAGCTATTGACCTAAAATCAGTTAAAATCCCAATAATGGCAAACTCTACAATAGGTGAGAGCAAAGAGAACAAAGCTGTACTCTGGGTGTAAGGGATGGCATTCTCTCTCTATTGTTAATCACACAATGCAGTGTGCTGGTCACTTTGTCTGTGCAGCAGTGTACACTGACTTAGCATTTCATTCATCTAACTTTTTTGTCAGATGAATGGGCTAAAATAAAATGCACAAAATCAGAAAGGGGAAATGGGGAACAGAGTAAATATTTATTTCAAAATTTTGCTAAAGAAAGTATGATTTGTGAAAAGGTTTCTGTGGGCTTATCGATACCAGACATTTTTGTCCTTGTTGGTCCTCATGAAGAATCCTTTAAAAAAAAAAAAGAAAGAAAGAAAGATTTTTGCTACTACAGTTATGATTCTGGTTAGATTGTAGGTGTAGCAAGACAGGTACTAGCAAGAACAATCAGACAAATGTGTGTGTGTGTGTGTGTGTGTGTGTGTGTGTGTGTGTGTGTGTGTGTGTGTGTGTGTGTGTGTGTGTGTGTGTGTGTGTGTGTGTGTGTGTGTGTCTAAAACTTTATGAGCATTTCACTGCACTGTTGAAAAGCATCATAGAAAGGATGCAAGTCTGCAGGAAGCATATATTCAGAGGATAATTAAACTACGATCTTTGTGCTGCCTTCAATATGGTGGCAATCTGCTCTGCATTAACTGTTAGCCCTGGGTGATCATTACCCAGACATCTCCACAGCAGGAGTCCAGTGCTGAGTAACTGGCATCTCCATAGAAAAAAAAAACAAAAAACAACTGAATAAATCTCAAAAAAAAAAAAAAAAATGCAGAAAATAAAATATTTTCAGCATTGTCTGTCTATGTCTCAAGTACCCAGCAGCTATAAGATGTGTGATATAAGCATGGCACAAAAACTGAATCTAGGAAAATGTCTGAAAAATCTATAAATACAAAGGAAATTTGACTTGTGCACCCTTGTTTAGACAAGCAGCCTTACTGAGTCATCTCTGTGCAAATCTGGTAGATTCTCCGCTCAGGCTTCATTTTTACATCTGAGAAAGAAACCCAGAAAGCGGTGCTGATCAATCATTATGCCACAAACAGACTGCAGGTGACAAGCATGCTAGGTGAACCTTAAAATATACATGCAGCCATATATCAAGGGCATGACAGGTACATTAGACGAAGCCACCGGGGTACGACAAAGCCCATGTTGAGCTGCTCTAGAGTCACAGCTCTGTCAAAAATGTACTTTATTTCCTGTTGGCCATGAATGCATGGCCATCTAAAAAATATGATGCATATATTATATTCATCACTTCTTCTTTTATTCTACTTAGAAGTCCAGTTTATCCATCACTTCAACACTCAAATTCAATTAGCAGAAATATTTTACATAAATCATATTATTGTACATTGCATATTTGTATAAGAACATAAGACATAGAGGACACTGAAAACAACAGACATGATGTACCTAAACAGACGAGCAGCATTCGCAGGTTAGGGTGCCAATCCAGGAACCAGGACTCTGAGCTACATAAAGCAGATACAGAAGACAAACAAGAGCTTTACCCTATGCCGTAAGGTGGTAAAATGCTTTATATTGAGCAAGACTACTGCTTGACTAGCTATGTGTGATCAAATTATTTTATTGCCTAGAGCATGTAGATTTTAGTCATTTTGTTTATTTCTGAATGACACCATTGACAAACATAAAAACAGACCATTTGTTAAGTGATGCATTATGGCTAACACAGAACCAAATAATTTTTTAGCTTGCTTTTTGATCGAACATATTTTCTGTCAGAGCCCAGTGTAAATGTAAGCGATGGATGATGAAGTGCAGAGCATGAAAGATAGAGTGGGCTGTGCAAGAGGTTCTGTTATTGGTCAGTTTTATTATCCATTTACCATTCTCTACACTTGCCTCAAGACATTATTTTCCCTAAAAATTATGATTATTTTCAATTGACCAGTATGAGGATACCACAACCTCTTATACTACCAGAAAAATCAGTCAAAAAAACATAGATTCCAAATGCAAATGTAAAATAATTACTTTTTTAATATGGCACATTAGCATAATAGAGAAATAGTCAATGTGATTTAATTAAGGGTATTACTGAGAGGAGGTATTATTGAAAGCATCTTTTTGCATTCAGTGGTGACAGATGTGCAGTGATTGTGATGGCACGGCCTTGGCTTTGAACAAAGAGCAAATGGTGGAGGCATTCTCCTTTTCTTTCCGCCCTTCTGATATTGATCTAGATACAAAGGCCAAGAACAGCTGAGTGGTGTGGCCTCCAACAGAAAAGATGATTATTAGACTTTATACCAGTATATGAATGACCCTTTTTTTACATCAGCAGAATGGGGAAGATCAAACTGTAATGCATCACTCTGTCATTTACCAGAATCATACACAAAGAAAACTGCATGTCTACTTTATTAGTCAAGACATGTACCCTAAAGTCACAAATCCATACATTGTGACCAAATAAGTGACTAATCCAGATATCTAACTGAATATATTAATTTGTTTTGTTACTGTGCATTTTATAAAAATAGGATGTAATACAGTTCCCTTTTCCAATCCAATAATAAATGCTTCCACCGATGCTGAAGTAATTTTATACACACAATATGAACAAAGGTTTGTGGACACTTGACTGTCACACCCATATTTGACCCTGGAAATAAACACTGCTCTTGAGGCCATGCATATGCTGAATTATACTGTACCTGCATCTGCTGTAAGAGGGGATCTCAGGAGTTAGTAAAACATATTCAAAACGAATATGTTCAAAGATCCCACTATTCTGGTGTATTCTGAATGGCAGTGCCCATTTGAGCCATTTTTTCCAATGTCTGTACATGGACTTTGACAATAAATATATAAACAGAGCACAAATGTTAAATATGGCTTTAAATAGTAACAAGAGAGCCTTACGGAACTAATTACACTTGTGTTCTAAGAAAAATATAGCCTTGTATGCTACCAAACATAGCCTTCACACATTATGTACAGTATGTGAAGTGCCATGTTTCTTTTACTGTGAAACAAATAATTATAAATGTACATGTGATTATCTGTGCAATAATTTTTTACAGGTGATATTTACAAAACGTTTCACTCTGGCAACTAATTACAATTAACAGAACATTATTATCGTTTAACCTTAGTCTACCTGTTAAGTCTTTTTACCCTATATATGTAGCATTCACTGCATGTTAATTATGTCTACCCTCACTACATCTTTTGGCTTTCTAATATGCCTTGAAGTACCCTGTTCACTAAAGTCTAGCATGTTTTGCTATGATGAATGTTGTTTTAGATTGTGTTTGATAAAAATATACTAATGTTCTATGTAGGCAGGGTTGCAGCCACACTTTTGAATGCTAATGTATGCAGAGCTTGGCATTTGGCCAGGTCTACTGGCTTTCTAATATAAAACAAAGTTGCAGGAGGCTATGTTTTATGCAAAAGACTGATTTGTCTGCCAAGGGGCTCACAGTCAAAAGGATTCAATCCATGCAGCAAAATGTAATACATGAAATTTGCTCCTTAATATATTTTCTTCCCTTTGTTTGTTTATGAAATGGATGATACTAAGGACAAGAGACATGTCATTTCTGTCTCTTAAAGTAAATCAAGGAAACATAGAAGGGTTTCTTGCAACAAAGCTGTTTCCCTGAAAACCCAAAATCAAGGGCTTGTACTCCATTGGTTAAGGTGTAAAGATAAAGCAGATTGATGTTTACATTCCAGCAAATAGCATAATATTTGCTCTCTATACACAGGAAATTGTACTAAATAAAAAGAGAAACCACTTCTTACATCTAAAACACTAGATCTCTGCATCCTCTTATTTGTGTTTTTTTATATCTTTTTTTTAATTAATGCAGCCTGTGTCTAATTGAAAAAAAAAAAAATTAAATAGTTGTAAAAAATAAATAACCAGCCAGTAATAAGAACCAAGCACTGCTATAAGTTCAGAGTGAATTGAGAACCGGTAGAATTCAGTGTCCTCTTTAAAGGAAAATTGTTCTTTAATCATAAAATATGCATGATATTAAATAATATACATGCAGTCTATCTGTAACTTCACATCTACAGCATAAGACTATAATATACAAACTTAATGGTGTGTCCCAAAGAACCTACTACCATAATTATATAGTACACAATTGGTGTCATTGCTATTTATGCGCTATATACATAGTATTTGGTTTGGAACACAGCCATGATTGCTTACTGAATGTATTACCTTTCTTTCTACAGCTGTGTGAGTAGCCTTTACAGTATAAAAAGGTACATCACAACCTATATTATAATCTGTTCTTCTAACTACAAGCTTTTAGAGATGATGTTTTTCTTTAAATCTTGCAGATTTTGGCCCAGTCAATCATAATGTGCTTCAGTACATCACAGAACATGTTGGCATTCATTGTTCCATCAATGAACTGTAGCTTCCCAGTGCCGGCAGCACTCATACAGCCTCAGACCATGACACTCCCACCACCATGCTTGACTGTAGGCAAGACACACTTGTCTTTGCACAACTCGCCTGGTTGCCACCCCACACGCTTGACACCATCAGAACCAAATAAGTATATCATGGTCTCATCAGATCACAGGACATGGTTCCAGTAATCCATGTCCTTGGTCTGCTTGTCTTCAGCAAACTATTTGCAAGCTTCAAGCAGACCAAAGACATGGTTCCAGTAATCAGTAATCTTCAGCAAACTATTTGCAGGCTTTCTTGTGCATCATATTTTGAAGATGCTTCCTTCTGGGACGTACTGTATGGTCTGTGCGCTGACAGGCTGACCTCCCACCCCTACGAACATCTGCAACAATGCTGGCAGCATTCATACATCTATTTCCCAAACACGACCTCTAGATATGACGATGAGCACGTGCACTCATCTTCTTTGGTCAACAATGGCGAGGCCTGTTCTGAGTGGAACCTGTCCTGTTAAACCACTGTATAGTCTTGGCCAACATGCTGCAGCTCAGTATCAGGGTCTTGGCAATCTTGTTATAGCCTACACCATCTTTATGTAGAGCTACAATTCCTTTTTTTAAGATCCTCAGAGTTCTTTCCCGTGAGGTGCCATGTTGAAGTACCAGTGACCATTATGAGAGAGTGAGAGCAATAACACCAAATTTTAACCCACCTGCTTCCCATTCACACCTGAGACCTTGTAACACTAACCAGACACATGACACCAGGGAGAGAAAATGGCTAATTTTTAGGGGAAAGCCAATTTACACTGTTATACAAGTTGTACACTCACCACTTTACATTGTAACAGTGTCATTTCTTCAGTGTTGTTACATGAAAAGATATATAATAAAATATTTATGTGAGGGGTGTACTCACTTCTGTGAGATACTGTATAACCATATACATTCTAATCTATACTAAAAGCTCTATGAAGGTACTGTGTGGACCATGGTGGTTAGCACTTCTGCCTCCCAGCTCCATGGTAAATCTCTATGTGTAGTTTTGTATGTTGTCCACATCTTTATGTGGGCTTTCTCTGTGTTAACAGGTTTCTTCCCACTGCCTATGAACATGCAGTTAGGAGGCTGAGCTACACCTAACTGCAGCTAAAGTAGGTATGAATGGGTGTGTGAGTGGTGCCCAGTGAATTCTTCTCCCTTGCACCAGTGTTACTATAATTGGCTCCAGATTCACTGTAACCCTTATAAAGTGGTTACTAAAGAAGTATATGTGAATGAATATAAGCATTGGCAAATATATTGCATCATAAAATGCTCAAAATTTTATTTCAGTGTGTTTAACTCAGTTTCTCAATTATGCAGTATTTACTTCACTTTTTTTTTTTTTTTTGGCAAAGCCAATGCAAAAACATTGCCTACTAATAAGTGTTAAAAAGAACAAATTGAAAAGTGGATCTAGTCAGTTTCAACATCTCTGCAGTGTGAAGTGAATAATTATTTAATTAAAGGTGAATCTCTCTCATCAGCTACTCTCTTTTCCACCACTGTGGAGTAAATTGTGAACCTGTGTGGTGCCATCAAGAGAAGACGTCAGGAGAATAATTAATTAAGCTTCTAAGAATCACAGTGGTTATATAGGCTCATGTCAGGCTAACTGGAAGCATGTTAACCACAAACCTGCAATAAACTGCCAAAACAGAAGCTTTAATTATCAGAGTCTGAATGTTTGACTTGCCATACTCTTTCTTTTTTGTTATTTACAGCTAGCATTACATTCTAAAAAAGAGAGATAAATAAGCAGTTAACTAGACAATTGCATTTGCTATGGCACATAGAAACAAAAGATCTGTGACCTTAAAGTTTATTTCTGTCTGTGGCTGCCAAGTCATTTGGGGCCTGCTATGGTTCTAGTGTGTTAAAATCAGGCCTTAGTTAGAGCAATAGAGCAGCAGGATCCTTCCAACGTGGCTGATTTCGGTCATTATTCTGTCTACAGCTTGGCCATAATGACTACACAAAGTGGGGTTTATTCATCCAAGGAACACCCATCCCTGCAGAGATTAGGAAAATGGACAGACACAAAAAGCAATCAAAAGGCAAATATGAGCAAGAGCAGATAATAAACATGCTGGTCTAAATCAGATACAGTCTTGCACCACCTTTAAAAACAAGGTTTACTTGTATCATAAAATTCATTGTAAAGTTACACCTTTATTTATATTCTTAAGCTTTATTGATATTATGGTCACCATTATCTTGGTGACAAAATATGCCAGATTTTTAATATACAACTTAGATGACAGAATAAAAATGTCAGTATTGCTACAAATTGTCAAAAAAAAAAAATAAAAAAAAATCACTGTACAAAAATATGTATGAATACAAATAATGTATTGTTCAATTTATTGAAACATTAAGTTAGTAGCTGCACATTTCCAGATTTTTTTCTTTCGGCTGCTCCCTGTTTGAGGTCACCACAGTGGATCAAGTGGTCCACATCTATAATTTGTCACAGGTTTTACACCAGATGCCACAACCCTCCCATTTTTATCTGGGATTGGGACCGGCACTGAGAGTTAACTCTTTGCTCACTGTCTGGGCCGCGGCAATGAGTGTGCAGGATCCTGCCACTGGACCACCTGGGGGCAAAACCATTGACACGATATACTTTTAATACAAAATAATAAAATTGTAATTAATCACTAAACAAACACTAACCACACTTTAAAATGAACCTTAACCATTCTAAATTTTTGGTCAAAAAATTGCATATTCATTTGCAAACATGGAAGTATTTTGGAAATACCTGTACATTTTACCATCTCTCACATTAGAAGCATGTAGTTAGAATCAAATTCACAGTATTTTACATTTACATATTGTATCTTCTAATGTGCCAAATATTTTTATGTCTTGAGCCTGAAAAGGCTGCTGTTTCAGAACCTCTGCAAGGACTAATAGACAACAGTCCTGATGACAATGTGTCAGCAATGAAATTACACCAGGTTAAGTATGTAATCCAGTTCCCTGAGAAGGGAAAGAGATGCTGCATCAGGGCTGACGCTATGGGAACGCTTCTTTGAGGAAGTAGTGTCTGAAGCACAAACACCGATTTAATGGCTCGGGAGGACACAAAATTAAGTGATTACGCACCAGCGAGTCCATTTAAGGGTGCCTATGTCACAATAATCCAGCTTCTATTTGTCTGAAAGAAGCATGAGTGTATATCCAAGGCATGGCCAGCGATGCAGCGTCTCCTTCACAATTGGGGAACCAGGTTACATGCGTAACCTGGTGTAGTTCCCTTTAGAGGGAACTTGACACTGCATCAGGGCAGAAGCTATGGGAATGCCAATACCCACGCCGCCACTCAGCGGTCGATGACTGTGCCTGATGCTGTGAGAGAGCACGAGTGGCCTGGGAACAAAATATCAATAGCCCTGCAGGACTTGGGACCCTGGAGTTGGGTCCAGGTTGAGGTTATAGAATCTGTTAAAGGTGCGAAAGACCAGCCTACCACTGCACAAATATCTTTAAAGGTGAAAACCCCTGGCTAAGGCACTGGACAAGGTGATACCACTAGTGGAGTGAGCACTGATGCAGAGAGGTGAGGCAAGACTGCACACCTCATAGGCCAGAGTTTTGGCCTCCACTACTATTACCGGATTACCCCTGTTCCAGCTTCCAAAACAGACAGGGAGGGGGAGGTACACCACAAGCATGGGTGGTGGACATAAGTCCTCAAGGCCCTTACTGGGCAAATGCAGCCTCTTCTGTTCTGCTGACTCATGGGGCAGAAGACAGGAATGCAGGATGACTAAACAACCTACCATCCTGGGCACCTTAGGGACATATCCCACCCTTGGACATGCCAGAAGCAAATTCTCGGCAGGTGGAGGCAATCGATAGGGCCTGCAAATCTCCCACTCTTTTGAGAGGCTATGAGTAGAGCTGTCTTCAGGGTCAGACATCTCTCAAAAGCTGACACCATGGGCTCAAAGGAGGCCTCCAGCAGCCTCTCCTCAGACCGCCCTGATGATTGATATAGGAAACCACTGCAGTGCTGTTTGTGCCCACTAACATATGGCAGCCCTTGTGGTGTAGGAGAAAGTATTTTAATGCTAGAAACACAGCCCTATTTATGTCCAATGAGAGATAAGGGCCCTCCCATAGACATGCAGCCAGCAAAAGTGGAGTTGCGAAAAGCAATCGCTCATTGGAGTACTGCCAATCAAGCGCAGATTGAGCTTAACAACAACACACCATAATAGTTCTTCGTTCAAGTCACAAAGAAATGGGCAAAAGATATAGTCAACAGAGAGGACAAGAAAAAGGGCTCACCCATCTCTCGTTCCTTTTCCACTAACTTATCCTGCAACCTCCATGACCGAAGCTGACACGCTGCCTCAACAGACACAGAATTCCAGCCTGGAATGCAGCCAATGAGAGCGAAGATTGCGAAAAGCAATTGCTCAAAATGCACACGATGGACTCCCTCGAGAGCCGATTGCTCGTTCCATGATAAAGAAGAAAAGACCCTAGTCTTAGACAACAAGACAGACAAAAGACACCAACATACACAGAGTACATCCTGAAGACAAAGAAGCTGTATTTATGTGACATAGATGCCCTTATATGGACTCCCTGGTGCATAATCACTTCGTCATATGTCGTTCCCGAGCCATTAAATTGCAGTGTTTGCACACAGAGCTTCAGACACCACCTCCTCATAGAAGCATTCCCATAGCATCAGAGTGTCAGTGATCAGATTCTTGCTGATGTCTGGCACCGAAAAGGCATCCTTTCGAAAAGGCATCCACTGAAAGGCATACCTTTCCTTTCTCTATATTTAGGTTCTTGAAAACTAGCTACAGTTTGCATCAGGTTAGTACAATGTACAGTAGTTGTCTTTTAAGTAGTCTTAATAAGCTTATAATAATGAAAAGCTTATAAAAAGCTTTTTTAATTATTAATGATAATCCTGTAAAAATTTGGACTTTCTTTAACTTTGCCAGCAAACCAACTTTGTTTGTTTATTTATTATTTCATAAAGACATTGGTGAATACAGTAGAATACAAGCCTTTATGTTACGAGGCTGCATTTGCAAGTCATGTGATGATTTTTTTCTGTTTATTTGTACACTGTGGAATTGTGGCAACAGACACTCTTTGATTGTGATCTCTCAAGGGTGAACGACCATGTAGTATGTGAATCTCATCTGTACTCAGTCATGTAGCAGGCACAGTGCTACATCAAGTCAGATCACAAGTCTTAAATGTCATGTAGTTTGAGAAGTACAGCAATTCTGAGATTCTGAGGTCTTGTAGTATTCACTAGGCCTTATTTGAATTTAAATAAGTGTCAAGTGTATTTCCTGTCAGTCATCCTGCCCTTTCCAGCTGATAGGGCTGCCAGAACAGGTCGTGGCACTACAGTGGAAATTTCTTTCTGTTAAAGCTTTTTGAGGATTGTCAATGAGAATCTTTCTGTTAATGTGACTTTAGAACAGAACTCACATTACAGTATTATTAATAATACAGTATAAATTATACATCTACAGATAAAAACATTTTTCTGATGTCTAGATGTCAATATAAAAATATTAATATAAAATGTCAATATAAAAATGTATTTGGTGAACTTGTGTATAGTCTCTTGTAAATGGAAAGGTTAAATCCACAACCTCTTTCTTGGCAACATCATGCCATTCACATCAAGTGTTCAAATTGCAATATTAACCAACAAATCATGAGAGCCCTGATTATCACAGACAATACCCAAAACTCCAGTGATCTCCAGTATATGACTTGACATGCAACACTCATCCCTTAGATCCATGAATGTTTGTGGAATTCAAACTAACAAAAAAAGTATGTTGCAGTATGTGTTCTATATTTTAAAGAGGACAAATGGCCCACATTGGACCAGAGATATAAATAAGTTCTGGAAGGATTTAAAATATCAAATGCATCCTGATGGATGATCAGGAAGGATATCAAATGCATCCTGATGGATGATTAGCTTGAAGCTTATATATGGCTACATAAATAAGCCATTAAAACAGATCACCACCACAAAAAATGTTTAGCACATGAATAGGACTTCTGAAATGAATGGTACACTACTTATTATATTTTATAATGCATTTTCTAGAGGGTTGTAGTATAGATAGCAGTCCTATGTTCAATAGGATACTCAATACACAAAAAACAGTAAAAATGTTTTTCATTAATTTTCATTTCATTAGATCACACCTACTCATCATCCCTTAAAAAAGAAATGCAGTCAAATAGGAAATACCATATCAATCATATTTTGGAAAGAGCATTATTGACTTTTTTTTTTTCCTCACAGAACCTTCAGAAATACAACATCTGTCAAGCAGTTCTATCTCAGAATTATTAAAAGCATTTGATCATCAGTATCCATGTGATTCAGTTTAGCATGCTCCTGTTTAAAAACTCAACTTCAGTGAATTGTGAACACTACAGAAGAGCTGACTAGACAGTAACAGCTGATTGTTCAGGAACTGAATAAAATCAGGGCCATGAATCACACTGAGGAAATCTATAGATCAAAGAATCCTGGAAAAAGTCCCTTCAGTTAAATGGTTCCAGTCTATAAGATCCAGTAATGCACCTGGTTACAATTCCCTGAGAAGGAAAAAATTACTGCCAAACACTATGGGAAAGCTTCTTTGCAAAAGTCGTATTTGAAGCTCTGTGTGGAATAATGCAGATTTGTAGGACTCTGTTGATGAAGCGAAGTGTGCATACTGTACCAGACCATCACAAGGGCATCTATATCACATTATTCCAGATTCTACTTGTCTGAAGGAAGCGCGAGTGGCCATCTGGAGTATGGCAGGCAACTCAGGGAACCGGGTTACATATGTAACCTAGTGTAGGTACTTTTTGAAGGAGCTGAATGCTACAGTATGTCATGGCTGATGCTGTGGGAATGGCAAAACCAATTCTGTCACATGCCAGGAGATGTCTGTCCTGGAGGTCAAGAAAAAGCAAAAATGATCAGGGAGCAGAGCACCATTAACCCTGGTCCAGGTTATAGACCTTGTTATGGGTGTGTGGAGAGAACCAACCTGCTGCAGCACAAATCCTGGAGTTTAACAGTGTGCTGGAGTTCCTGGATTTAACAGTGTGCTGGACAAGGTAATACCCCCAGTGGACTGAGCCTTAATCAATAGAGGCAAAGCCACATAACATGCCTCATAGGCCATGGAGACTTGTGTTTGTTGTGGCTGCCAAAGCAGCTGAAAAAGGAAGAACACAGCATGCAGAAAGACAGGATGACTGGCCATAATGGGGCTTCTTGAAAATGTATTCCACCCTGAAATGCATCGCAGACTTGATGATGCTAGCCCAAGGCTAAAAGCAGAGCTGTTTGCAGAATTCCTCAGAGTCTGACTCCATTGGCTCAAAAAAGCCTTAGAGCAGCCACTCTAGGACCATTGAGTGGTTCCAAGATGGAATACATGGTCTGCAGGAAAGCCTCAGCCGCCTGGCACCATGCATAAATCAAGACATCAGAGAACAGGCATGTGACTCGTAGCAATGGCTGCCATGTTTACCTCAAATTAGAGGTTGATATAGCTCATAGAGGTGTGTCTGCCTCGGTTATATCAGGACCATGGCATGGAAAAAAGAAAACCTCTGGGCACAGTGTGTTGACTTCTCATAGGCAAACACAGCCACTTCATCATCTGCGGGTAGAGATGCCATTCCCCTTGGCCTTAGTCCCTGCCATTCCCCTTGGCCTTGGAACCCTCTTTCCTGTTCATGCCTGGAGTGTAAATCACTCTTAGTGAGAGACATCTGGTCTCTGCCAAGGACAGATCTGGTGCACTAACCCGAATGGTCAGGTATGCCCAAGAAGGTGGTTCTCTGAAAGGGTGAAAGCACACATTTCCCTAAGTTAACCTCTTACGGGCCCTGTGCCGTACACGGCACGGAAGTAGAAGTGACCACTAGGGGATGACCCAGAAACAAGCTTCAATTCAACTTTAAAGCATCAAATCCTCCAAAAACACGAAAAAACCTATTTACCTAGTAAAGTTTATACTCTCAATAATTTTTTAAGCCCACACACAAAGCACAATATGATTCACAGCCTTCATACAATTAGAAAAAAAATTCGGACAAAACTGACCTAGGTGGCGCTAGACCGGTTTTTCCCTTACCTTTAGACGCATCTCTTTCTTCACTGGGGTAATATATTCCAACACAAATAATCCACAAAAATCCAAGGAATTGAAATCAGTAAGCCTTTTAATCCAAAACGCTCTGGTCGCGCCGCAAATATTCCGTTAGTGTTCTGAAAACTGGAAACAGAAGTGCGCCATCATCTCGTTTTGCCGCTCTAACTCCTAATTGGGATATTCAAAAATTCAAAGCCTATGTCAAATTTATAGCCCAGGTCCTAACGAATTAAATAAGCCCTCATTTGAGCCAATCGGTGCTTGTATGGCAGAGATAGACGGCTGGGAAGCCAATGGTGGCATGACCTCATTTTTTGGGAACCCGCCTTTGACTGACAATTACTCCTTCCAATAGCAATGAAATGGGCTGGGACCTATACAGCCGTTTAGCCAATAAGCAGATGATTCCAACGGTATATGACATGCCGTATGTTCTTTGCCTGTGTCTGCGTGAACTGGATGCGCAGAAGAATTCTTGCGTAATCCCTGACCTTTTGTCCCTCTCACAGCTCAGGGTGTCAAGTTACAGGCCTGTTTTCACACCAGAGTGATAGAGAGAGAGTCTAGGCTTGTTTATGGCTTGTCAGACTGAGCCTGCAGCCTTTTATTTCAAAGTTATATAGTAAACAAGTACACAAAAACACTGCACTCGACGACCAGGGCCGTAGAAAAATATTCATATAAAATCCATTTTTGGGTCTTTTGACTTGAATTTTTTTTGGTGAAAGCCAAGACATGTGGCTATGACTCTCTGTTGTTGGTTTGTCCCTAACATGTTCCAGAAAAATAAGATTAATCAGTTTATCAGAAAAACAACCCAGGCGGACAGGAAAATCTGCATTCAAACCCCTGTAACTTTGTGCCAGTAAGGCCTAGAATCAATCTGAAACTAGTTTCTGAAACTAGAGTCTCTTCTTTCAAATGAGACCAGGCTCACCCCTGAGTGTCAAAGTATGTGGGAGCTGTACCACTTTTTGTTGGACAATGGATATAGGCGGAGGTCCATATAAGCATAAGGCTTAGGGACTTCATATGGGCAAGCATGGCATCCCAATGCCCGGTTGCCACATCCCTCGACAAAGACAAGATGTGTCAAGGCTCGGACAAGGGGAACAAAATTGGAACAATGGCAGAAAAAGTCAGTAGGTGATTTAATGAATTTAATGATTTAATGAATAGCTAAAGTCTAGAAATCAGACAAACAGAAATGGGCCTAGAGATAAAATCAACTAAGGTGGCTAAGAAACAAAAAATAGCTGACTTGCATCCACCATAAATCAGAAACTAAACATAGATCCAAAATGAAGGAATAACCATTCACAAGCAGGGCATGTAACATTACTGAGAAGAGAATAAAAATACAACTAAAGAAATATATCTGTTGGTGGAGTTGGTATAACGAATATCAGCTGGTGGAGATATAGCAAAAATAACAATGAAATGAAAGTCATTAAATAAGCGAACAGACAAAAGGAATAACAACAGCTGACTATAAATGTAGAGTCTAAAACACAGAGAATAATAAAGAGAAAACAGTCCGCAGACTGGCAGCAAAGCAAATAACAGAAAAAGCAAACAGTAGAGTTTTCACAATAAATACAGAGCAAATAATAAGTACCCGGTTCTTTCTGGTGGAAAGGGGGCATTAGATGCCATTATATGGTCTTAATGATGTACTCCTCTTCATTACATCAGCCATGACACAACATCAAGTTTCCTCGAAAGGGATCTACATGCAGTGTACTATAACACCGTTACTTTTGACAGTAACTAATACTCTAACGCGTTACTTTTTAAAATAACGTAACTCTGTTACAGTTACTATATGGTGCGTTAACCGTTTTTTTTAATTAATTAATTTAGGGTGACGTGTAGCCTACAGCCTAACCTGTAATTCCGAAAACACATGGGCTATAGCCCGCCCACACTAACAATTGATTGGTTGACTTACCGAAACAGGCCAATCAGGATTGGCCCCCTCCCTCTCTATCGTGTGCTACAAGGTTTGGAGCACATACTAGAATACTTGTCTCTGTCGCGCATGCGCGCTCTTGCTCTAGATTCCGGGAGATTGTAACCTCGGAACATCCGGGATACTTGGGATGTCTGGTTTTGTGTTTGTATAGACCATAACGCATTAAAAGGGCATTAATGGGAACATTAAAGAACGTTCTTTAAAAAAGTCATTAAAAAGTTACTTTTAACAGTAACGCGTTACTTTTTTAAATAACGTAACTCTGTTACAGTTACTATATGGTGCGTTAACCGTTACTTTTTTTAATTAATTAATTTAGGGTGACGTGTAGCCTACAGCCTAACCTGTAATTCCGAAAACACATGGGCTATAGCCCGCCCACACTAACAATTGATTGGTTGACTTACCGAAACAGGTCAATCAGGATTGGCCCCCTCCCTCTCTATCGTGTGCTACAAGGTTTGGAGCACATACTAGAATACTTGTCTCTGTCGCGCATGCGCGCTCTTGCTCTAGATTCCGGGAGATTGTAACCTCGGAACATCCGGGATACTTGGGATGTCTGGTTGTGTGTTTGTATAGACCATAACGCATTAAAAGGGCATTAATGGGAACATTAAAGAACGTTGTTTAAAAAAGTCATTAAAAAGTTACTTTTAACAGTAACGCGTTACTTTTTGGTGCAAGTAATCAATAACGTAATTGAGTTACTTTTTGAATGAAATAACTAGTAACTGTAACTAGTTAATATTTTTTAGTAACTAGCACAACAACACTGTCTACAGGACATGTAAATGTTTTTTATAACAAGCCATCCATAACAAATACCAATACAAATCTTTGTATTGTATGTGGAATTTATTGTTTAAAGTGCAGGATTTGTATACTAAGCTGTTAGGCAGTCGATAAAAGCTTTATATATACACAGACGGTGTGGCATTTGTTCAGTTTTTCCTCTGCTAAACATATTTCATGTGTTTTATTCATCAATCACACAAATGGACTATAAAGTTTGTTTTTACCACATCCAACAGACAGGACTTCAAGCTCATGTCTTGTGATTTATAAGCTGCCTGTTTTCTGACCATCTGTGCTTAGTGGCTTTAACCTACAGTCCTCGCCAGAAGAATTAGAACAGCAAAGCCAATTCTGTTGCCTTTGCTGTTCATGGAAGACATTTGGATTTGATATAAAAAATTAATATAAATACTTGCTATGAATTTCAGCTTTCTTTTCCTGATAATTATATGAACTTTAAAAATGACATTTAGTTTGAACCCACTCACTTTTCAAGTTATCAAAATTACTGGAACACAGGACTGCCAAGTGTTAGTTAGATTGTCTGCTTAAATGATTAACAGCTCTGAAAGTCTCCTTAACTTTTGGCCTTGGGTTTCTCCTAATGGTATTTGTTGTTAAAAGTTAGTAACATCACCGACAGCCTCCATAAGCAGTGGCACAGTTATGACAATCCAACATTCAAAGAAGACTTGTGTAAGAAATGTCATTTAACAGTGTGATAAACTAAAAAAATCTAAACTCCTAATTATACTATTACTCAAGTTCCTTTTAGCATACTTTGCACAGCTTTACTTTTACTATACAAAGAAGAGAAATGATTTATAATCATACTTTCCAGTGTCACTGTGATGAACATGGTGAAGGTTTCCTCCACTCAAGATTTCTTCTTGTCCCCTGAGGGAGATTTACTTGCTACTATTGATTCTGCCTTGGAATTAAAATTTTATATCTGGATTCTGGTAAAGCTTGTCTTATTTCTATATTAAGAGGGATATCCTTCTTAAATTTACTTCATATACTGAGTATGCTAAAGTACTTAAACATTTAGAGTATAAAAATACATTATTTTAATTGTAGCTTGTAAGACATGAAGGCATGATGAGACACATTACTTATGACCTGCCAAGGGGTACTCAGTTACCTAGTAGAAATCAGAGAGTGATCTACCAGTACATATGTACTGCAAGGAATACAGGTACCCTCAAAGATGGAACTAAAGGCACCATTTGAATCATCCTCTTGGCAGTATTCCTTTCATGATTCCTTGGCATCTTTGGAAACAGGTCCAAATGTAAAAACAGCATGCAAGCAGATTCCACAGACAGCCTTATTATGCATTACCTTATTCTACATTCTTAATTGTACCCGATACCTAAACTTAACTACCTTACTAACTACCTTACTTAACTACCTTACTAACTCTTAATAAGCAGTAAATTAGGAGTGTTACCACATGCACAGTTAATTTGATGACCCTCCCCCACACACTCTCTCCCCCGACATTAAAAAAAAAAATCAGATTCCCCTCCATTTTCCAGGCCTTGACTACCACAGAAGCAGAGACCAATAAGCTTGAGAAAAAATGCTTCATTTTACATTTTGATTGGGACTTTTTTAGATCAAGGGTGGGGGATGCTTTCATTTTACAGCAATCATAGGGAAATATGTGTAGCGATTTTGTCTCGCGAAGCAAGGTAAATATTTATAAGTAATTATAATGTGTTATAGTGACTCCTAAATATTTTAAACTAAGTTGAAATTAACGGTAATGGAATTAACGTTACACTTATTTGGTCTGTTCGTCCGCCGAACAGGCTGTGTAACCTTTATTAATTCTATGAAGGAGGTATCTTCCCGGCCAAGGAAGGTCCACTCCCCTTTTACTTTACCGTAATTTGAATTAAATTAACTTAATAGAGCATGTAGTTCATACCAGATGTTGCAGGTACCTTAAGTTTGTGAGCGATACTCAGAGACAATCACTTGTGGCACAAAAATATGTCATTTAATGAGTGAGACAAACACAACATCAAACTAACTACACAAACAAACAAAAGAAATAGGGAAAACAAAGATGAAAATAAAATAACACAAAAGAAATTAAAATTGGGGAAAGGGAGGAAGAGACTGGAAAGAAGAAATTGCAAGCTTAAACTTCAAAATTAATCACACCCTAACTGGGAAATTGTCACCGGAAACTTAAATTCACCTCAAGACACAATACAAGGTTCATACTTAAAATACGCATCTAAATTGGTTGGTAAAGGAAATGGTTACTTTTATTGGCCTACTGCACAAGAGTCCTAATGCAACAGATAAATCTCTGAAAAGTCAGGTAGGGTGGGGTCAGACGTTCTTCCAAGTTCTCCTGAAGATCAGAATAGTTCTTGGAAGATTTCATTGTTCACAGATTTCAAGTTCTTGGAAGAAGTTCTTGCTGGAACTTCTTTGAAGGAAGATGGAGTCGTCTCCAAGCTGTTCCGAAAGTCTGACCATGGAATATTGGTGTTTGTGACAATTTAAAGGTTGGAAACTCCACCCATCTTTGGGGAGATGGCCAATACTACGGCCTGAGATTTCGGAGGGAAAAACTCCCTTTGTTTCAGGTGTCTGTAGGCGTGGTTTAGCTATAAAGATGACGTTTTATCCAAGGTGTATTAAGACGGTGTGGCGCCTTTCATGCTCAAATAAAATACACCATGGTTTGAAAAATGAGTAACAGATAATTTTGTGGTCATTTGGATACTAAACATGAAGGGTAATGACGGTATAAAGGCAGCGGTACATTACATACACAGATCAGTAATCAAAGTGCAACTGATGTTACTACAGTGTTGTGTTCTGACACATGAATAAAATACACCCTTGTCTGAACAGTAAGGAGTAAATAATTTTAAGTCAGGCAAGCCTTAACAGAAGAAACACATTACAACAGGGTTATAAGAATAAGAATCTTAGAGTATCTTATCTACTTGTTTTATTAGTAAAAGGAATGTCTTATTGTGTTGTGTGTGTGTGTGTGTGTGTGTGTGTGTGTGTGTGTGTGTGTGTGTGTGTGTGTGTGTGTGTGTGTTCTGGTTGAGGGGCCCCTATGAGTTCAATCAGAGAAGCGGCATGGGGTTATCTGGTCTTTGTGTAGGCTCCAGTCATTCTGGAGCCAGTTGTGTGTGTGTGTGTGTGTGTGTAAAAACTGGGTTGCTCATCGGTTGATTGAAGATTAGATGCCGAAGTTTAGGGTGCCTTGGACATGAAATCTAAATGACCTGTACCAGACGCTACATATGTTTATTACAATTAAGTTTATGATGTTTATTACAAGCATAATAATGTTTATTATGCTTTTGTGTTACTCAATGAAAGAATCAATAAAAGATCTACTTAAAATTAAATCAGTCAAGACAATTTTTTAAATTTGTATCACCTTGCATACATGTCTGCTTATGACCAAACAAAATGTTTATTTATGTTTGTATATGATATAGTTTAAATAAATTCCCCTATATTTCCAAATAATTTCCATAAATTCTCATAAATTCCTCTAAATTCCCGTAAATTTCCATAAATTCCCGTAAAGTTTCCAATTTCGAATATTTCCAAAATTTCCCCCACATTAATTTCCTGTGGAAAGTTTCCGGAAAGTTACTGGAAAAATTACCGCAAACTTTCCGCCCCTTTGTAACTCTACAAAGGAGTCAGCATTTGTAGATTGGAAGCAGTCATCACTGCCTCTGCATACAGTACTTGTGCAGCAATGCCTAGTAAGACTTGGTAAGACCACCACTGATTTTCAACGGTACTGCTAATGTCTATTTGATTAAGTTATATAGAGTCAGAAATCTATTTTTTTGGAAAATAATTTTTTATTGTTCAGTTAGATGGGTCAGTAGATAGCACTTATATATAGGACATCACACAGTCTGCAGTGATCAGTATCTGTCAAGAGTGGTCCAAGGAACAAACTGTGCTGAACCAGCAACAGGGTGATTGGTGGCCAAGGCTTATTGATGCACGAGGGGAGTGAAGGCTGGCCATTTACTGTAACTCAAATTGCTGAAGGTAATGCTGGTTCTAAAGGAAAATGCACATTGGAGTTTGTTGTGTATGGGGCTGCAAAGCCACAGACCAGTGAACGTGAACTGGACCATGGAGAAAACATTTTGGCAGGGTGCATATATGTCACTCACTTGGGAAGCACTTGGCACCAAAATGCACTATGGGAGGAAGGCCAGCCAGCAGAGGCAGTGTGACTCTTTGGGCGATGGTCTGCTGGAAAACTGTGGGTCCTGCCATCCATGTGGATGTTATGCAATTTTATTTAAGTTTTTATTTTACTTTTTATAAGGAAAATGTAAAAATGTGTATGAAGTGAGAGTTTATGCAAGGGGTAAGACCATTAGCAAAGACACCTAGTAAACTAGGTGAAATTAAGCTAACTATACCGGGTTAGCTTAATTTCACCTAGTTTACTAGGTGTCTTTGCTAATGGTCTTACCCCTTGCATAAACTCTCACTTCACACAAATTTATCAAAAAAGCATCCATAGTGTTGGCCTCAAGTGTCTTGTTCTGTTGACAGAACAAGACACAATTTTGTTCGTGGGGAACAAGTTCTGGAGTGAGCTCTGACACCTAGAGGCAAAACATGTACATTTAGTCCTGAGTAAAGGACTCTCCTACCCAGTGTGCCAGTTGCTGCTTGGAGGTCAGATTTCTCTGCTCTATCTCCTAAGGCAGATAAACTGTGAGGAGGACTTACGCCATGAGCTCAAGTGGAGGACATATGTTCTCAAGGCCCTTACTGGGCAAAGCAAGTTCAGCCTCCCCTGATTTATTGACTCATGGGGCAGAGGACAGTAGGCCTGAAGAATGACCGGACACCTAGCCATATTGGGCACCTTGGGAATGCATCCCACCCTTGAGTGCATGATAGCCTTGGACATTCCTGGGGCAAATTCTAGGCAGGTGGGGGTGAATGACAAGACCTGCAGATCTCTCACTCTTTTGAGGTAGACCAAGTCATCTTCAGTGTCAGAAACCTCTTAGAGGCTGACTCCATGAACTGTAAGGGGCTTTCAGCAGTCCCTCCAGGATCACTGAGAAGTCCCAGGAAGTAAGGTGTGGTCTGCAGGAAAGTTTCAGCTGCCTGGCACTGCACAGAAAATGAGAGACCAGGGGATGCCTACCCAAGGAGGCCCCAAGGACTGATTCATGGTTTGCAGAAATGGCAGCCATATACATTTTTAAAGCAGAGGGGGACAGGCCTCGAGAAAAGCAAGACTGCAGAAACTCCAGCACTGTACCGACCGGACAGTGAACTGGGTCTTGACAGAATTCATCACTTCAGAGGTGGAAAAGACTCCACTTCAGAGTGTACAGCTTCCTAGCAAAGGGAGCCCTAGCATTCAATAGAGTCTCCACCACACCTCAGATGAAAGTCTAGCTACTGGTCCTCCTCAAGGGCCAGATCTAGAGCTTTCATATCTCAGGGCAAGAGGATATCTTTATTGACGAGTATTGGATGGAGTGTTGTCTAGGAGGGAGACTCGGTCCATGTACCAAACTCGAGCCCGATCATGGCACACTGTGGTTTGGATGTCCAGGAAGGCATACAGGCAGAGCCTCAGCCAAGTCTGTACCAGAGCATCCAGGCCTGGAGGGGCCAGATGAGAGAGGTAATACCATATGGACAGTGGGTCAACGCCTTTGGAGGTGAACAGATCCACTTCCACCTGGCCGAAAAGCTGACACATGCACTCCACCGCCTGGGGTGGAGACAAACCCCCCGGGCCTCAACACCAATTACATCAGAAATTCTGCATCATAATTTATATGCCCTGTGATTAAAATCTCTCTCATTGAAAGAAACCTGCTCTCTGCGCAGAGCAGAATTTTCTGTGCTAACCTGAACAGAGGGAATGCAGACTGCCCTGATGATTGATATTGGAAACCACCACAGTGCTGTGCACACTGGTGTAACCAGGTGGCTGTTAGGACCGAGGAGGACAGACAAGCCTCAAAAGAGGAACGCATGCGAAGCCATTTGGGAATGACGAAACCTGGCTTACACTCATTTAAGTCACATACTACAGTGCACAAGCTGAATTTCAAGGTAGGCGCTGGAGCAGCTGCTGATGTTGATCCGGTGAAAAAGCAAATATCGAAAATACATGCTCAGTTAGTGCCTTTGAAGTCTCAAGTCCTTAACAGGGTCAGACTGATGTTCAGGAAACCGCAGGTATTTCTACGCTAAAAGAAGAAATAAATGAGTTGACAGCACAGGGCAAAGCTATAGGGTCAGCTATAACTAAAAAGAACACTCACCGTGACTCAGATGTTTCAGAACTTGCAGACCTAAGGAAGCAGGTTGCTGAGCTAAAAGCTCAATTAGCCATAACTGGAGCACAGAAAAATCAAACCCAAAAGCTGTTAGGTTCACATGGAGACTTTGAAAGTCACAGCCTAAGCGGTCTAACTTGAGTGGTGTAGTCTCTGCTCGACCTCGTCCCGGGTACTGCTTTAATTGCGGTGAGGATGGGCACATTGTTGCTCATTGCAAAAACGATCCAAACCCTCTTGAAGTTGATAGAAAGCGTCGTATGCTGAGGGAGAAACAAGCTCATTGTGATTCACAGAATCATGTTGTGCTTCAGCAGCTAAATTCCAAATCGACACTGTACTAGGGCATACAGAGATCGGAGCCCAACTTGAATGTCCTAAAAAGCACAGAAAAACTTTTGACTATTGTTCTAAGGACAGGGTATCAAGGGTACCAAAAGGGTTAATTGGGACAAAGTGCACTGCTCAGTTGTGCATCAAGGGAACAGAGGTGAATTGTTTACTAGACACTGGTTCTCAGGTAACCACAATCCCCTTGTCATTTCACACTGCACACTTTGATTTCCCTGTAAAGCCCTTAGACACCTTGTGAGAGGTTGAAGGGGCCAATGGGCAATCGGTACCCTATTTAGGATTTGTGGAACTTACCTTAACCTTTCCTAAGGAGTTTCTAGCGGTCACAGCAAATATTGACACACTAGCTTTAGTGGTTCCAGACTTGGAGGGAGTGCAGCAGATATTGATAGGTACCAATTCCTTGGATGCATTATATGATGTGCATGCCCAGGGAGATCTCGAGCTCAACCCAGCTTTCAATGGGTATCAAGCTGTGCTTAAGATTTTGAGTGCCAGACATAACCAGAGGTGTGCTGAAATCCTGGGGCATGTAACAGAGTGAACAACCCTGAGATTTTACCTGCAGGTCTAGCCGTCATTGACTCTGCTGAAATGTCCAACCTATTGGGTGGGTTAGTTGTAGCCAGTAGTTTGAATGCTTTATCTGGCAAACGCTCCTTTAGTGTGCCACTGTTGGTAAAAAACGAAACTCAAGCTGACATTAATATATCTCCTAAGACTGTTCTAGCTAATGTTTGCTCATTTCAGAAAGTGACAGAAATTCCTCAGAAAAGTGACTTCTCACAAGCTCGAGAGCAATCAAATGAACCACAGATAAACATTGACTTTGGTGATTCACCCTTGCTGACAGAATGGAAATGTCGAATAACTGCTTTGCTGAATACGATGCCTGAGGTTCTCATTGCATGATATGGATTACGGCCATACAGACAGAGTTAATCATATTAAGCTTAGCAATGAGACTCCTTTTAAGCAGCGACCCCAACCCATACATCCACAAGATGTTAGTGCAGTTAGGAAACACAGGAGTTGTTGGATGCCGGAATAATTAGGGAATCTGAATCACCCTTTTCATCTCCCATTGTAGTGGTGAGAAAAAAGATAACTCTGTTCGTCTTTGTATTGACTTCAGAACATTGAATGCGAGGACCATTAAGGATGCCTATGCTCTTCCAAATCTTGAGGAGGCATTTTCGGTACTCACGGGCTCCAAGTGGTTCTCCGTTTTAGATCTGAAGTCAGGATACTATCAGATAGAGATGAATAAGCAGGATAAAGCCAAGACAGCATTTGTATGTCCAATTGGATTCTGGGAATATAATAGGATGCCTCAGGGCATAACAAATGCCCCAAGTACTTTTCAGCGGCTTATGGAGCGCTGTATGGGTAGCCTAAAAAGGAGCAAGGTCTTGGTTTTCATTGATGACGTAATTGTGTTTCAGACACCCTCGAAGAACATGAGCGCCGTCTGATAAAAGTACTAAACCGGTTGAAAGAGTACAGGCTGAAACACTCTCCCGAAAAGTGTACTTTCTTTCAGACATCCGTACATTACCTGGGTCATATTGTGTCTCAACACGGTGTTAGTACAGATCCAAGCAAAATAGAAGCCGTAAAGACCTGGCCGAAACCGCAGACTCTTAAAGAGTTGAAATCCTTTCTAGGATTTGCCGGTTATTACCGTAGATTCGTGAAGGACTTTTCAAAAATTGTTAGACCCCTGAATGATCTCACAGCTGGATATTCCCCGGTTCGGAGAAGCACTCAGTGTAGAGAAGTGAAGCAAACTTACCTGAACTCCAGAGATCCATTGGGGGAAAGATGGACTAACGAATGCCAAAGAGCATTTGACACAATTGTGGACAAACTGACAACTGCTCCTATTCTGGGTTATGCGGATCCCAGACTCCCTTACCTGTTACATACCGATGCCAGTACCATTGGGTGCTGCTCTGTATCAGGAGCCGGAGGGGCAGCTGAGGGTCATTGCATATGCCAGTCTGGGGTTGACCCAAAGCGAAGCTAAATACCCAGCTCATAAGCTGGAGTTTTTAGCAATGAAGTGGGCGGTTACCTCTAAATTTAGTGATTATTTGTATGGGAGTGAATTCACTGTGGTAAGGGATAGTAATCCGCTAACGTATATTATGACTTCGGCAAAGCTTCATGCCACAAGCTATCGATGGCTCTCTAGCTTGTCGATGTACAGTTTTAAAATTCTCTACCGAGCAGGAACTCAAAATCTGGACGTAGATGGATTGTCTCGTCATCCCAACAGTCCACTTAGGGATGATGTAGGGTCCCAGAAAGAATAAGAACGCATAAAGCAGTTCACGCTGAATCATTTGGGTGGTGAACAAGGGCCGCAAGTAATATTGCCAGAGGTGGTAAAAGCCATTTGTGAGAGGCACCAGATTCAGCCTTCTCCAGTGATTTTGGCTGAGTCTCTAGGTATGAATGTAAATTCATTACCTCAAGCTTTCCTGGATGAGTGTGCTCATGGCTTATCTGCAATTCTACCTTGTCAGAGGATGACATGGCATGTAGACAAAGAGCCGACCCTGAAATAAGGGAGATAATTGATCTGCTAGAAGCAAGCAAAAGACCGCCCAGCATGAAAAATATTTCATTGGAAATGGCTTTGTGGTTTTGTGAGTGGGGTACATTTGAGATCAGACGTGGCTTATTGTACGGGAAGCGTATAGATCAGGGAAGGGTGCAAAAGCAACTCGCATTAACTAAAGATCTGACAGGAGAGTTAGTACTTACCTCTTTGCATGATGATACGTGCCACCTAGGGGTGGAGAGGACTCGACCTTCTTAGTGCCCGGTTTTATTGGCCCCGAATGGCCAGTGCTGTAGAAAATATTAGTACTTGTGAACATTGTGTCAGGCGGAAGGCTCCGGTACAGAAAGCAGCCCCGCTGGTGAACATACAGACCAGCCGTCTATTAGAGTTTCTTTGTATGGACTTTCTATCCATGGAGCCCGACAACAGCAACACAAAAGACATTCTAGTAATTACTGACCACTTTTCGAAGTATGCAGTTGCAATTCCAACGCATAACCAGGAGGCTCAGACGGTAGCTAAGTGCCTTTGGGAAAATTTTTGGTGCATTATGGTTTCCCCGAAAAGCTACATAGCGACCAAGGGCCGGATTTTGAGTCGCGCTTTATACAAGAATTGTGTAAGATTGCCGGGATTCGTAAAGTAAGAACGACACCATACCACCCTAAGAGAAACTAAGAGTTGATGTTTGGAAGGCAGCCACAGTTGCCACTGGACATGTTGCCACCTTTGGAATCTTGAATGACGAACCACAACAATCTCACTCACAGTATGTGACCTCTCTAAAGCAAAGACTAGAGGAAAGTTATAAGGTGGCTGTAGAAAACAGTAGAAAGGTGGCTGAACGGAATAAAAAGAGCTTTGACAGAAATGTGGTGAATTCTGTTCTGGAAGTGGGAGATAGAGTTTTGGTCAAAAATGTCAGATTAAGGGGGAAACAAAAACTGGCAGACAAGTGGGAAACAGATATTTATGTTGTGTTGAGTAAAGTACGAGACATACCTGTGCATACTGTTTGCCATGAAGGAAGAAATGGTCCTGTTCGTACCTTGCACAGAGATCTGCTCTTACCTTGTGGGTTTTTGCCCAGAGTTGAAGCAACCGAGACAGCTTCACACAAGGTACGCCAGAGACGCAGAAGCAGAATGTTCAAATGATGGGGAAAATTCTGAGAGTGAACATTATTGTGTTGTGCCTAGAAAATCTCTAGATGTGGTTTCTCACCTTGTCTCTAATGAAAATTCTTCCCAGCAGATAGACAGCCAATTGATTGCACCAAACACAATTGAGGTTGATGTAGTGGATGCTGCCCAGCCAAATGAAGATTGCCCCTATGTTATTTTGATATAAAGTTGAACTCTATGTAAACATTAATGCATTTTATGAAGACTTTGAAAACTAATGATGCTTTTGTGGCCTTATATATTCAAGGTCAGGTTTTTTTTGTTGTTGTTGTGATTGATTGTTTTGAAGTTTACATGATCCTTCATCTCCATTGCTCCTGCGCTGTGAATACTACATGTGGGGGTGCTGGTTTACACACAAGGCTAACGTTGCTACGGTAACGATAGCGCTTTCTGGAATCGTTTCAATTCATCCGTTAATGGATGAAGTTGGTACTGGAGAGCCACGATTAGTTTTCATCGAGTCGTAAATCCGTGAGATTTAACCCTTTCATTGCCAAACGGACTGTAGGCAAGTGAAACACACACACACAGTTACATTTTTCCTATTTTTCTTGTGGAGGAAATTCACCTTAAAGGAAAGACTGAGATACAATCCATTTATGTGGAAAGATTATAAAGACTGATTTACTGTTTTGTAAAAGACTAATTAACTGTTTTGGTAAAGACTGGTTTATTGATTTGATGAAGCTTGTGTAATGTGATGTACATTTTAAATGTGCATTGAGAGTTTACAGTGAATTTGTTGTTTTGTGTTATATGTTCAATTTCAAGTCTAACATTTTGCTATACAACTGGAAAGGGAATTAATCATTATATGCACATTGAGAAGTGTTAATGTGAATTGACTTAACAGTGCTTTTTTTTTTTTTTTCTTTATTACAGTGATTCAGGTTATTTACTTTCACAGAGTAAATTAAGGTAAACATAAGAGTAAGAAGAAAATAGTGCATATAGTGACATATATTTATAGCACTAAAGAGAAAACACTCACCTTAAGATGTCCTGAAACTGAGGTGATCTAAAAAGAAAAGAGAGAGAGAGAGAAGGGAAATTTTGTTATACTGTTTACAATATAGCAACAAAACAATTATTTTGGTTTATTTTTGTTTATTATTTTCATGTCATGTTACTTGGATACAATACTAAAATCTGACAATTCAATACATTTATCTATCTTCAGTTGAACTTAAGTGTGTGAGTGATTCATTGTTGTTGGAAGCTCCTGGGTTCAGTAGTTGAATCAAATCTTCTGAAAGAGCTGGTCCATAGTTCAGACCAGTTGTGTCTGTAGGAATTAGAAGAGGGGTTGCACGAGCACATGGCAGCCCTTGAGGTGTGGGAAAAATGTTTTAAATGTTAGTAATACAGCCCTCAGCCATGAGAGTTAAGACCTCCCAGAGAATATGGATGGGGTGGCCATCCAAGATCAATACCCAGCCAAAAATTAAGCCATCCGTCAAAAGAGTCTAGCAAAGATGAAGTCAGGAACCAGGGTCTTTTCCAAATAAGAAGGGTATGAAGATCATGGTGTGTAACCCTTATGAACCTAAGAGGAAGCCTGCAGGGATGAAAGCTCACACACATTAGCCAGAGAGGCACCCAGTTGCTAGGTTCAACAAGAGGCATAGATACCTCATATGGGAAAGAACAGCATGTTGATGACTGGAAATTCAGTACGTGGATGCACTGCAGATAGGGCTAGACCAAATGGAAGAGCACAATACTTGTAAGCTTCACCCCAAAAGCAAACCAGAGGAACTTCCTGTGCCTGTGTAACGATTGTTGTCCGTTGTGTGACACACAACCATCGTAAACTTTAAATTGACGACGTACACAAGACTCTGGTTGTCTGTTCTTTATTTTATTATCCCCAGCATTGGTGATCGTATCTGAGAAATACATCAAAATGTATAACACTGTGTGAAAACACTGCAGACATAAACCACCACAGCAGTGTCAGCAATTTTCTGCTGAACTCATACAAACTTGTAACAATTCCATATTAACAAAATAACAAAAATAAACATGAAAATAAAAACCTGAGAAATACATCAAAATGTATAACACTGGGTGAAAAAACTGCAGACATAAACCACTGAAATAAGAAAAACATAAAATAAACAAACTTGCTCTCATTAAAGGCAACTGTGTGTTTTCCATTTAGCTATCTGTAGCTACATCGGCCAAAGGACATTAATTTAGCCGCATGAGACACGAGGCACCACAATAATTGCTCGACAAAGTTTCCATCAGACATATAAATCCATCCAACTCCTGTACATTGATATAATTACTACAAATGTTTATATTGGAAAAAGTCATATTAAACACGCTATTATCACCTTTATAAAAGTACCCGCAGCAGTGTCAGCCATGAACTACGGTAGGCGCAATGCATTAACCACTAGGGGTGCCAAAACAACATTTGACTTAATTTATCCTCTAATTTCATGTAATTCAACACCATGAATATAATTAGTATTAATGAACTCTGTTACATTCACCCCCACAGAATTACATGAAACTTAGGTATCACCAAAGGTGCAACAAAAACAAACACCAAGCATGTCGCATCAAAAGAAGAATCTCCCATATAAGGACGGTCAATATGAAAATAATCCCATAAGGATGAATAGATAAGAGAGTAGCGCAAAGTTCCCCGATCAACAATCGACAGAAGAATGTCCACATACATCCCGCAATATTCTTCCAAAATCTAGTATTTCCAGAATACACTAAGTAAAGAAATGAAACAACAAAATGCATAAAAATTACATAAACAAGGAGGGCTCCTCAACACTGAACTATGAGGACACTTCCCACCCTCAGGTAGGTTATTCCAACATGAAACAAGGAACTTGAACTAGTCCAGACAAACTAGGAAGAAAAATTTCCCAAATATTACACAAAAGGAGATTTACTTTCCTAATCAGCAAAAGTTCGAAACATAGATTTGCAAACAGCCTCAACATTACGCTTAGCGTCTTTAATGACAGCCTGGCCTGACATTGTTTGAATTAATCTGTTGTAACTGGCTTGATGAAACGGCCAAAGAGTGACCTAACCTGTCTGGTGGAACTAGCGGCAACTGGCATAAGAGTAGACTGAGGTACACCTGAGGACCGCGAGTGTGCTTAAGCAGACGTAACAGTACTTGCGGAGTCTATGCTTCCTAAATCTGAAAGGCAGCCATCATCAGTGACAGTCACAGCAACTGTTGCTTCATCTGACTTCACAGATGTAGCTTCAAAGGACGTTGCTGGTGCAGCTCGTGGTGCCCTTGAGACTACAGTTGAAATAGATTCTGGACTCTCATCAGGCAAATGAGAAACCCAACTCAATGTTCTGTCAGTATTGTCATTCAAATGACTGGCCTGAGGACCTGCCTCACAGGTGATGTTATCCAGGTGGTTATGCAAGGATTCACTCGACATGGTTAAGCATTCCGTCTGACTTGACAAACTCGAAAGTATGTCACCATGTGGGTCACTCACAAGGGAAACTGGACAATCGACAGACATCTCGTCAGGCACAGGTACAAAATGGACCAGTAACAGAAGATTGTGTAAATGCGAGTCTGAGGCTTGTGGTCCACCACCGGTGAGCGGTTTTCCTTTTACCTCTCTCGGCATTATTCGCCAACAATACTTGGTCCCCCACATCAATGGCGAGCCCCTTCACTCGATGGTTATACAAAACTGTATGTCTCTTTTGTTCTTTTGTGGCATGCTGTTGTAGCGTTTTGTACCAGTCATTTTAGATTTCATGTCTCCGGCAACCTAAATTTCAACATCTACTCCTCAATTAACCGATGAGCAACCCAGGTTTACACCCACACCTGGCTCCAGAATGTCTGGAGTCTCCACAAAGACCAGATAACCCCATGCGGCTCATTGGGGCCTGCAAACAAAACTCTCACACACACACACACACACACACACACACACACACACACACACAACACAATGAGACATTCCGTTTACTAATAAAACCCAAGATATGGTACTCTAAGGTTCTCATTCTTATAACCCTTTTTGTAATGTGTTTCTTCTTTTAAGGCTTGCCTGACTTAAAATTATTTGCTCCCTAATTTCCTGACAAGGGTGTATTTTATTCATGTGTCAGAAAACAACATTGTATTTTAAAATCCGTTATACTCTATCATCATATCTTACTGATCATGGCATGTTAATGTATACCTGTTCTAATGCTGTATGACCCTTTAAGGTCTGATGTCAATATATACGAAGCTATTGTTTTCTTTTTACTTCCCTAATGAAAGTGCATCTTGTTCATGTTTCATTTTTGTTTCTTTGCCTTTATCTTTGCCTTGATTAATGATCTATGTATGTAATGTACCGCTGCCTTCATACCGTCATTACCCTTCATGTTTAGTATCCAAATGACCACAAAATTATCGGTTACTCATTTTTCAAGCACTGGTGTATACACCCTGGATCAAACTTTAAAGTCATCTAAAAGTTTGATAGCTAAACCACGCCCACAGACACCTGAAACAAAGGGAGTTTTTCCCTTCAAAATCCTGACCGAAGTATTGGTCATCTTCCCAAAGATGGGTGGAGTTCACGACCTTTAAATTGTCAGAAACACCACTAATCCGTGGTCAGACTTTCGGAACAGCTTCAAGACGACTCCATCTTCCTTCAACGAAGTTCCAGCAAGCTTCACTTCCAAGAACGACAACTGCTCTGATCTTCAGGAGAACTTGGAAGAACGTCTGACCCCACCCTAACTGACTTTTCAGAGATTTCTCTGTTGCATCCGGACTCTTGTGCAGTAAGCCAATGCAAGTAACCGTTTCCTCTACCAAACAATTTAGATGCGTAATTTTAAGTAGGAATCTTTCATTGAATCTTGAGGTGAATTTAAGTTTCTGTGACGATTTCCCAGTTAGGGTGTGATTTAATTTTGAAGTCTAAGCTTGCCATTCCTTTCCTTCCTTTCTCTAGTTTCTTCTTTCCAGTCTCTTCCTCCCTTTCCCCAATTTTAATTTCTTTTGTTTTATTTTATTTTCATTTCCGTTATTTTCATTTCCGTTCATTTCATTCCGTAGTTAGTTTTATGTTGTGTTTGTCTCATTCATTAAATGTCATAATTTTGAGCCACAGGTGATTTGTCTCTGAGTCTCGCTCACAAATTAAGGTACCTGCAATATCTGGTCTGAACTACATGCTCTATTAAGTTACTTTAATTTAAATTACGGTATACAGTAAAAGAAGAGCGAATCTTTCTTGGCCGGGAAGATACCGCCTTCATAGAATTAATAAAGGTTACACGTCCTGTTCGCCAGACGAACAGACCAAATAAGCGTAACGTTAATTCCAGTACCGTTAATTTCAACTTAGGTTAAAATATTTGGAAGTCACTATAACACGTTTTAGTTGCTTATAAATATTTACCTTGCTTCGTGAGCCAAAATCGCTACACTGTTGTGCAATCAATATGGCCTCCTTGAGGTCCCTAACAAGTGTGTCAACAAATTTGTCATAGCTGATCACATTCTGGTCATCCAAGACTGAATGAAAGAGAATGTCAACTGGAAGGCGAGGCACCCTGCCAAACATCATATAGAAGGGCGCATAGCCCATAGACTCGTGTGTCATGCAATTGTACAGGAATGTCAATGTTTGCAAACGTCTCGGCCAATCCCTCTTGACTTCCGGAAATAGAACACGGATCATGTTGCCTAGCATCCTGGTAAAACGTTCCATGCTACCATTGCCCATTGGATGATAAGGGGTGGTGTGTGATTTGACTACTCCTGAAACACTGAGAAGTTCGCTAATGAGTCGGCTCTCAAAGCTTGCACCTTGGTCACCGTGGATACGCTCTGGCAGGCCATAGATACAAAAATATCTGTCCCACAGGATCCTGGCAACTTGTTTGGCGGATTGGTCTCGGCACACAAAAGCCTGAGCTAGCCGCGTGAAATGGTTGGTCACAACTAAGACATCAATGGATTTATTCTTAGCATCTTCAGCTCACCAAAAATCAATGCAGACCAGCTCTAGTGGCCTTGTAGATTTTATGTTCTCCAAAGGAGCATTGCCGGAGGGATCAGAACTTTTACTTATGATGCAGCGTCAACAACGGCGCACATAATCACGTACTCTATTCTCCATGTTTAGCCAGAAGAAACACTGCTTCGCCAAACTCACACTCCTGAATTGACCTTGATGGCCAATGTCATCATGAACACTCCTCAGAATTACATCCACCAACGAGTCTGGGACAACGTATTGAAAGGCTTTCATCCTTGATGATTGGTTATGAGACCCTGCAGAGAACACAATTCCTCACAATCAGTTTATCCCCAGTGTCTAAGGTAATGAAGCACTGCCACGGACTCTCTTGCCTTTTCCTTTCTCGTGGGCCTCCGATGGCGCTCAATGTAAAACATGACTCTTGACAACACTCTGTCATTCATCTGCTTTTCACGCAGTTCTTCCACAGAAAATTCAGGCAGTGTGTCTTGGCCCGTAGGAATTAATTGGGGCAGGTGATCTACAACTGCCATAGCCCACATATCAGCACCAAGTTTCCACTCCACATGTGAAGACAAGACAGCTGAGACATCTGAGCCTGCAATAGCAAGATGGTTCATGTCAAAAACATAATTGACTGTGCATGATTGTTGCTGTGGGATAACACTTCCGTCCTGACTTTTGTCGCAGGACCATCTGAAAGCATTCTGCACAGAGTCAGTTGATATTCCTCTCATATCAGCATGTTATTGTAGAGCACTTGGAGTAGTCTTTGTGTCATCCCACAATACAAAATGACGTGAAATCCGGGTGAGCTAGAAAAACGCTCCCAACCAGAGACATTTTCAC
The DNA here is from genome assembly GCF_022655615.1 of Tachysurus fulvidraco. Lineage (NCBI taxonomy): Eukaryota > Metazoa > Chordata > Actinopteri > Siluriformes > Bagridae > Tachysurus > Tachysurus fulvidraco. Next base: position 16,528,299 of record NC_062520.1, on the reverse strand, counting down.
CTGCTCGACCGCATCATGCTGTGCTTGAGTCCAGTCCATAGGTCTCAGTTTCCTGTTTTGGCATGACACATTCCGAGTCCTATTCTTCATTCCCCTGACCTTTTGGCTTTGGAGAAGATCAAAGAGAGGTTTTGCTTTGAGAGAATTATGTGGAATGAAATGTTAATAAAAGTTCATCATCCCCAGAAATTATCTGATTCTTTTTTGAGATGGTGTGCTCCCATCGGCTTCCATCAGGTCAGAACTGTACAACTTGGAGATACACTCCACCTTATCAGGGTCCGTAGACACCTCGTCCTTGTCTATCACATGCCCTAGAAACTTTACTGATGCTCTCAGAAGGTGACATTTTTTTGGAGCCAGTTTCAGGCCATGGGCTTGTATCCTTCCGAACACCATTTCCAAACGATCAAGTGCAACTTTCTCACTCGGGCCAAAGACTATCAGATCATGTATATAACACAGCATGCTGAGAAAGTTCTGATCACCAAAAATACTGTACATCATCCACATGAAGCTACCAGGACTATTGCAAAGACCCTGGGGTGACCTATTGTACTCAAACAGGCCCATTGGAGTGGTTAAGGCAGTGAATTTATGGTTGTACTCATGTAATGGCATGTTGTAAAATCCTGATGTGAGGTCCAACGTACTGAACAGAGCGTTACCAACCAGCACTGCCAGGCAATCTGCTTGGTGTGGAAGAGGGTGGGCATCTTTTAATGTTCTTCTGTTTAACCAACGGAAGTCGGTACAAACCTGAAGATCTCCATTCTTCTTTCACACTAAAACAAGTGGAGATGCATACTCGCTCGTTGAACAACGAATTATTTATTTTTCCTCCATATCCGTCAGAACCTGTCGCAACTTGTGGTACTGACTAGGGGCTACCCTCCTGAATGGGAGTCGACATGGTCTGGGGTCAGAAAGGTGGATTCTATGTACAAAGCCCTTAGCTTCTCCAAAGTCAAGGTGATTGCTGGAGAATATGTCTTCATATGTCAGGATTAAATTGGCTAATTGATGCCTGCACTCATCAGAAACATTACATGACTCGATATCTAAGTCAGACAGTCTCATGGATTTCAAACTTTTACTTGCAGACATTGACTGGGCCCTACAGTCAGACAAACCTGTGGTACAACTTACAAGGGGAGGTTTGACTGTATCCATGTTATCAATGTCCTCAAGGGCAATGCAAGGGTATAGATCAGCCAGTTTTGTGCCTTCTCCCTGACATATTGATCACTTTCAGAGGGGCCCATCTGTCACCCCACAATGATGTAATTAGCCTGGCCACCATGACACCCCTGGGAATCGAATGAGAAGTGGTGGGTTCTGTCATGACGGCACTGCCTGGAGATGAAACAGCTGATTTTGATAGTCTCCCCCACACCAGGTATTCACAGCCAGGCTCAAGACAGACAGCCGAATTGCACCTTACTGTCCCAAGTTTATCAGGCATGTTCTCACCTCTCCAGGGATTTAGTCCAGCGAGCATCTACAGAAAGCTCTCACATTCAGGATCCTTTGATTCAGGGCCAGACACAGCTCTCCAGAAACCTTCACACTGCTTGATATGCCGCAGGATATGTTTGATGACATTAGTTCCAATTATGAGTTTGTTGTGTTGGCCAGGAACCACTAGAGTAGGTACAATCATTTTCAAACCGTAAACTTCCATGGTCAGATTGTAAACAGATTTAGGCTTGACACGCAATCCGCCACAGCCCACAAGGACCACATCAGTGCTCAACTCACTGTTTCCGTCAACTGCTCCTGCCTGTTTCAGCTTCATCTCCACCGTGTCATTTATAGTGCATGCCATTGACTCACTATCCATCATGGCTCCAAGTGACACTTTATCTCCCATTTTCACAGGTGTATAAAAGAGGCTATCATGTCCCCCCACAACATGTGTGTTCTGATGCACAATATTTAGTCCAACACTGTTCTCAATCAGATGGCTTATCTCTTCACACTCAGTAACAACTTGGGAGCAACCATGACCCGTACTGCCTCCCACCAAATATGAGTCCATTAGTTTCCCGTCATCTCTTCACGCCCAGTGGAAAGGTTTGGACAATCATGTTTCGCATGTCTGGGTGAGAAACATTCGAAACACAGCTTATCAGATATGCAGTGCGTCACAGTGCTGTGTTTGTTATCATGACACACACCTCAAGCCAACTCTGTGAGTGGGAACGTCACGTGGCTGAACTCTGTCCATCAGCTACTGCAACATCCCCATCATACGTGAAAGCACTTGACTGTCGGGCTGTTGCGTATTCTGAGTCTGGTTTGTACCGCGGGCAGGTTTGAGGCAGGACTTGATTGGCATTGAATAGTACTAAGTTCTGCTTAGAGTTCTGGCTGTCTACATATACTTGGCGCAAACAGAAAACTCGAGGTACCTTGAACAGCAGACTGCGGAAAGCCGATAAGGTGATTATGCTCAGCACATTCCTTATTGAGCACAGTTGAAGTGTGGCTCTTTACATATGCCCCAGCACAACCCATGTATTCTCTTTGATAATCATCAATTCTGCACTGTATGTCTTTAAATCTCCACTCATGGATAGGTTTACATCTAAATACACTAATTAAATCTGGGTCTGGAGAGTGCTTGATGAACGTACGTGTCACCTCTTCGTCCATATCAGACCGCTGCTTCTCTTGTCCATGAAGGCCATCATTCACCAGATCAGCAGCCTTATTGATTCGAATCCAATAGTCTACTGGGTTCTCACTGGCTCTGGGAAGAGTAGCATACAGTAGAAATCAGCAAGGGGTAGGCTTGATGAGGTCTCACTGAAATACTGCAGCAGAATATCATAAATCAGGATTCTGCTTTACATCAAGTGTATAATAACTTCGCAGACTGATTTTAACGATATCTTTAGCTTTTCTTGTAAGTCTGCTCATAATCTCCTCAGCTTGTTCTGTTATGGGACTTTTCTGCTTTCTTATACAAGCTTTGGTTCTATCAACCCACTCTCTAACACCATACTTGTCAGATCTGTCACCACGAAATGTCATATTCAGACCCTACATGTACTGACACATGTGGTACTACCATTGACACAGACTGTTCTGGTCTCATCTGTGATTGCGTGTGGTGGTGTATCGAATCGCTATTAACTATGCCAGCGGAAAGTAATCTGGAAACAATTGACTCTCCAATCTGTGTACCTAACTGGCCCATCATGTCTGTGAGATGGCTAAGAGCATCCTGCTCAGCATTAGGTGTAGAGGTACAAGGGAGCTAAACTGTGGCATGCCCAACAGGATAATTATCTGTTGTTAAATTTAAACCAAAACCCCCACTGTGGTCATTGTGAGACCTTGACTGACCACCCCCCCTTCTGCCACCTTCACTGAAAACATCATTCCCAGATGCTCCAACAAGCCAATCGCCCCTACCTTTTGGAAAACCACTGACTTCGATAAACGTCCTGTCCATGTCAGTATCACACTCATTTACTTCAGTAATATTTCAATCACTGACACTTATAATTAATTAAGGAAAACCTGTATATATCATAGACTTAGAGAACAATTGGACACTTAAACAACACTCCAGTTAGGAAAAATAATAATAATAAAAAAAATAATAATAATATCAGTGTAAATGTCCCCAAAAGTCTGTATTCAAACTATGTTAGGTGATTGACATTCACTTAGTTGTGATTGTGTATTGTGTATGTGTTAACTGCCTTTGTCCATAACATCAATGATCCAGACAGGGTTCAAATAAAGCTGAGTAGCAGCAACCACGGCCGATCTGCGTCAAGCTGATCAGAGCAATCCAAAGAGTCATGGCACCAGTGTAACGATTGTTGTCTGTTGTGTGACACACAACCGTCACGAACATTAAATTGACGATGTACTCAAGACTCTGGTTGTCTGTTCTTTATTTTATTCTCCGCAGCATTGGTGATCGTATCTGAGAAATACATCAAAATGTATAACACTGGGTGAAAACACTGCAGACATAAACCACTGCAGCAGTGTCAGCCATTTTCTGCTGAACTCATACAAACTTGTAACAATTCCATAATAACACAAAAAAAATAAACATGAAAATAACATACCTCACAAACACATCAAAATATATAACACTGGGTGAAAACACTGCAGACATAAACCACTGAAATAAGAAAAACATAAAATAAACAAACTTGCTCTCATTAAAGGCAACTGTGTGTTTTCCGTTTAGCTATCTGTAGCTACATAAGCCACAGCACATTAATTTAGCCGCATGAGACACGAGGCACCACAATAATTGCTCGACAAAGTTTCCATCAGACATATAAATCCATTCAACTCCTGTACATTTGTTGATATAATTACTACAGATGTTTATATTGTAAAAAGTCATATTAAACATGCTATTATCACCTTTATAAAAGTACCATAGACAGAGAGAAGAGAAACACGCTTACCCGCAGCAGTGTCAGCCATTTTCTGCTGAATTACGGTAGGTGTGCAAGGACAAAATAAGAAATGTCTGCAATGCATTAACCACTAGGGGTGCCAAAACACCATTTGAATTAATTTATCCTCTAATTTCATGTAATTGAACACCATGAATATAATTAGTATTAATGTTCTTTTTAACTCCGTTACACCTGGAAGAATGCCTATGTAAAAACTGGAGTCCCAGTTTTGAAAGGGAACATTTTCTATGGCTGCTTATGTAAGAAGCAAGAGAAGTTCCCCTTGGAGGAACGTGGCCTGGTGTTTGCCAACAACCGTGGGCAACACACCCTGAACCAGAGGAGGACAGGAGGTGAAAGTAATCCTTTACACTTTTTCTACAGTATCTAATGCCCACTGAGACGCACGTGACAGAAGTTTTTACTTGGAAGTTGTCTGACAGAGTAGCTTTGTTAACCTCATGCTGATGTCCCCAGGGCCCTAAAACTGCATTGTCAGGTGCTGACCAAGGGTTACATCTCTGCAAGGAAAGGGAGTGGAGTCAGACCCCACTGACCCCCGGGGTGGCAGGGCTGGATGTAGGGAAAGTGGCCTTTGATAGGACGCTCATAGAAATCATAGCCCTCTGGCATCAGGATTCCTTCTTAGTCTGCCTGGTGGAGATGACAGACGTAAGGTTCTCTCTTGCCTGATGGATCTGGGCCGGGGCATGCTGACCGGGGATAGGGCCACAACAATCTCCCTTTTCTCTGCTCTGAGTGAGCTAGGAGGAGCTGGAAGATGGCCCAGGCTGCTGGCCACAGTGAGGGATAAATTCCATGAATCAGGGCATCCAGGAGAAAGTACGTATTTCTGTCTTTGATCCCTGTTAAATTAAGCTATAGGTACTTTTCCGTTGTGCAGCCATTGAACGGCCTATGGTGTGGGCCATCTGCTCTGTGGCACAGAGTGTAAGATCCATGGCTTGGCATTGCTCAGATGCCGCCTCAGGATTCAATCCCTCGCCACAGTCAAGTTTTATTAGCAGGTCAGCCTGGTAGGACTGCAAGACCGCCATGGTGTGCAGGGCTGCACTGACTTGGCTTGCTGCCTGTAAGTCTCACCCACAAGGGCCAATGTGGCTCTACATGGCTTAGAAGGAAGAGCAGGTTTCCTTCATGCGGGCAATGTAGGGGAGAAATAGCTCGCAAGTAGCTCTTCAACACTAGGCAACATACGCATGATTTTCCAGTGACTCCAGGTTAAATAAGTTGTGTGGGAGATTACAAACACTATACAAATTTATATAACCTTGAGTCACTTTTAGCAAATTATTTACCCAATTTCTGCTCTCTACCTCTCTCACTGCTAGTCTCATTCTCTTCATTACAACTCTGGCGTCTGCTGATTGGGAAAGGAGATTGGTATTCTTTGACCTCTTGTCAGCTGGCATGGAGTTGGTTAGAGGCTCTTGGGAAATTAAGTTTATTATATCAGAGACTGATTTTGACATGACATGCCAAACAAATGGACAGGAATGGGCAAGGATTTAATGAACGATGTTTGGAAACAGGGTGACAAGTGGCATATGATGCAGTTCATAAGTAAGTTCATTAGAGTCAGATGATTTTAGAAACATCGATGTAATAGAAATTTCAGCCAGCTGTAGACAGATAACATTCTCAGGCATTGAGCTATACCCTGCCCTCTGTTCTGTACTTGGAGGTTTCAGGATGCTTTCTGTCTGCAAATCATTTTGGATTGTGTGACTGATTGAAAGCTTGTCAGGCCCCCTTTCAAGCTCTTTTATTTATGAGGCAATTTTTGTACTGTAGATGCAGGGTGGGGTATTACAGTAAAAACGTTTTGGTTAAAAAAACATAGAGAGCCAATGAGTTAAAAAGCACCAAAAAAAAATATATATATATATATATATATATATATATATATATATATATATATATATATATATATATATATATAAAACCATTGCTCCTGCTAAAATGTTCTCTGAAACCTTGAGGATATTTCAGAATTATCGCACTCAATTTGTCTAGGACCATGTAGCTATGAATCTAAGATAAAGATGATGCATTTCTAGAACACTATAAATTGAAAAAGACCCTTGTAGAACACTATCAATTTCCCCAATGTTGCTGAAAATGTCTACTAAAGTTTGCTAGAAAATGCAGTGACATTTTCAAAAGAGTTATATCTGTTATTTGCTAGCTAGAAAAATTATGTTTGTTTGTGTTGTTTGTTGTAGTTTTCTTGTACACAGCATTTGTAGCTCACAAATGTTTTATTAATTGTGAGTTGATTTTACATCTTAATTGTTGACTTTTGAAAGAATATTTGCCTTTTTATTTAATTATTTTCACTGGACCCTATGAATATTTACTAAACTTTAATGTTTATTCATGTTTATCTTCTTGTCTCTGCCTTTTTGTTAAATGTGTGTAACAAGTTTGTCTCAATAAATCCTTAGACCTTCAGTTACACTAAAGTTCAGGCACTTAGATACTGCGTTTTAAATAGAAAAACTTTGGTTAGGAGGCCAGAAAAGGCCGCGACTGAATTACACACAACTGGATTACTTACAGATGCATATATTAGGACAGTAAATACAAATACAAACTGTTCACCACTTAGTCCTTAGTAAGATCCTCACTCAGTCCTTGTAGAAATATGAATAATCCAGGAAAAATAGATAAATCCCAAGGTTGAAGGGGAAAAAAAATCCAATCCACACTTATTTCAACGAAGATGTAGTTTCTAGTTATAGTGGTTGTAAACAGATTTTCTAAGGCCTGTCACCTGATGCCTTTTAATGTGAACCCTATACTACATCAGAAACAATGGGAAACAAATCAGTGCTGCCATAAAAGTGAGTCATCCAAAAAATTTGCAAACAAGTAGCAATTTAGAAAATAACACTTTTTTCAGCTTCTGAACCAGATGCCCTGTGGAACGTTTTTAAATCAATTTAATGTGACAAAAATAAAACAATTTCTGTCTCAAATTATGAAACTGTCATTTATATATGACAACAATAGCTTATTTTTTGTTGGGCTGTGCAGTTCATAAATGTTCACTGGACATGCTTTCATTATCTACTACAAAAAAGAGAAACAGTATTGCTGTAAGAAAAAGTATTACTCTTTATCAGCATTTTCTAGCATGCATGAGTTTCAGATTTTCTTTTAAACGTTAGAGTACAACCATTTACACTGGCACTGAAACATTTTCTCCCACAGTTCATGGGATACCATGTGTTAGTCTGTACAGACAACATGATGATAGTTCCCTACATCAATTATCAAGGCAGTCTGTGATCAAGCAGGTCCTGCTCTGGGCATAACGATTTACACATAATCCAGGGAGCAGACTTCCTATATGCCTTACCCACAGTAGCACTGCTCACAGGATGTGGAAACCATATTGAATGCTAGGGCACTCTCCACAAGTAGCATGTGCACAATATCTCTCCTCTTGACATCTGTAACAGGGTAGTGGACTTTACATTTCCTGTTAGCCCTGTTCACTCTCCTGAGTTTCTTCTGGGTATAGTCTATGCTATTTTGCAACCTAGCACACTTTGCTGCTGGTGGCTGTTACCCAGGATTTTGGTGTGGGCTGCTTGCTATTGCCCCTAGGCTTTAGGGCTCATAGCCGATGCTCTGCTTCCACTGACACCCATGAAATTCTTATAGCCCTGTTATTAGTTGGTATTGCTGTTCCCATCATGTCAAGCCATGACGCAACATCAGGTTCACTTAAAAGGGAATCACATCATGTTACATATGTAAGAAAGGGTAACGAGATGATTTGTCACTTGCCACACTCAAGGCACTCATTCGCACTTCCTCCAGACAAGTAGAAGTTAAAGTAATGTGACTTAGATGCTCTTATATGGTCTTTCTGGTGTGTTCAGCTTTATCACATGACCTCCTCAGCCAAAAGATTGGTGTGTTTTCTGGTTTCTTCACAATAACATGCCAGTAAGTAAACTGGTTAAAAGAAAAAAAAGCACAGTGTAAAAGTCAAATTGTCATATTTAATTACATGTTCCATTGCTAAAATAAAAAATAGATGTTATTTTTTGTATTAGGTCATTTATTTAATATACTTTTTACAGAAACTGAGTTTTAGATTCATGGAGTCTGTGCCCACATTGTTCCATTCTTTTGTTAGTGAGGATCTTTTGTACTGCTGAGCATTCATCCATAGTCACATCCAGTCAGTGCATTCTTCATCATTAAGCTGGTCTACTCCTGCAAGTCCAGCTCTAATGCTTTTATTCTACAAGATTCATTTGGCTCTCAAGCAGTCTGCCTTGTTTGTTGTATTTGTACAGCATTATCAGCTAATTGGCTTCCTCTGGGTTTGTTTGTGGTCTGATGAACCGGTTGGCAGTAAAAAAAATTGTCACCTACTGCAGTGAGAATTCAAAAAAAGAGATTTGGGCCTTCCAGTAAAGTAGTTAAGGGTACAATTATTTAAGAAATCTCCAGTCTTAAAATGGGCATGGTAAGCTAGTTGTGAGCAGAGACACTTTTTACAATTTTACAATTCAATTCATGTAAAGCATTGGTACAGAGGTTAAGCTAACTGCATTATTTTAATTTGACCAAACCACATTGCCATTACTCATTCTACACATGTCCTATGTTACAAGATATTTATTGGCTTTAAAAGTGATCATTTGTGGCAATAATATAAAACCAGACTGATTAAAAAATCACTGCACAAAGAATGTCCTGAAACGTTTTGCAAACCAATACTTATGTCTCAGACTTCCATGTAAAAAATACTAACAGAAGATGGCAGGGGCAGAGCTGCCAGGGTACAACTGGTCTGAAACCCTAATTATTTACTCCAGACTCTGGAAACACACAGATAACAACATAATCTGACAGCTAGATTGTGCCAGTTAACCACTCCAGTTGTTGAACTTCAGAAACATGAGGGAAAAGTCTCAGTTAAATGTAAATTTGTTTAATAACAAATAACAATGTAACCATCATGTAAATTTTTTATTTATTTGTCTATTTCTAAAAACAAAAAGCAAGAAAAGAGAAAAAGCTCCCATGATTAGATTTTTTTTTTTTATCTGGTAACCCATTCCCTCACTTACAATGAACTCTTGTGTGAATGGTATACTTTCAGAACATACACTGCTTGGTCAGGGGGAGTATTACAGCAATTAGGTTACTCTTATAATATTGTGTTCATTGAGAACAATTTATCTTAGATTTATTGATTGTGATCTTCAATAATTAATTAATTAATTAATTAATTAGTCACCTATTCTTATGGAAGCTTCACATTGATAATTGGTAGGTATTACACTCCAAAGTTGCTCTGACCCAGTCTACTAGCAATCGCAATTTAGCACTTGTCAAAATCTCTCAGATCCTAATGCTTGTCCATTGTCCGAACACATCATCTATGAGAACTAATTTTTCACTTACTTCCTACAATATCCTACCCTCAACTAGTGCCACTGCAATGAAATAATTAATGTTATTCACGTCACCTGTGGTGGTTTTAATGTTATGGCTTATTTTTGTAGAACCTTGGCTATTTTTAAGAATTCATTGATTCATTTTAGCCTTAGCATTTAACAATTTGTATCGCCTTCTTTCATTTGTAATGCAATAGAATCCAGTGCAAATGGCCTTTTTCTAATTTTAAGAATAAAAAATTAAACTAAGTTGTATAAGTAGGGTAAGTTCATATATGTCCAAACTTCATTTCTCAGATAGGCCAGAGATTTGGCAAAAAGCTGAAGATAATAAAAGCTGAACTTATGTTCACGGTCAGCGCACCGTACACACCGCCTGAACGTCAGCGCAGAGAAGCGTCTCGGGAGTATTAACTCTCTTCCGGACTACACTCCCCAGCATCCATCACCCACACTGATTACACCGCCACCTGTTCCTCATCACCACGCTCTACTTAAGCTGCACTCGCACTTGACCTCAGTGCGAAGTCTCGATTTGTTCCGACAGTCATTCTGAGCGTTTCTGTGTTTCTGATATCCCGATCTCGACTCTGTTTCTGATTATTGACCTTTCTGATTGTTTGGTGCCTGTCCCGACCTTCTGCCTGTTTATCGTTGCCGTTTACTGTCTGTTCTTTGATATCCGTGTTTGCCTGCTCAGACTCTGCCTGTCTGATTACGTGTGTGTTTTCGTTAATTAATGGATCCTCAGCCTTATGAGAACTATTCAGTAGCTCAGCCTTCAGTATTTGAAACTGTGAACTGTCAAGAAATGGCAAATCTGTGTAAAACACATGATTCTAAAAGCTGTGTCTGTATTTGAATTTTGATGTGGAAATGCCAGCAAATAAGTTCAGATATACCTTCACCTTGAACTTCTCACCAAAGCATTCACCAAGGGTCAAGAAATTCTCTTTCGACTGCATTGTAAGAGAATAATATATAATTACAGGTCTCTGAGGTCAACTATCAGAGCATAAAAAGGGACGAATCCCAGGAACTGCAATGCAGAATAGATTAGATGAAATGTTAATTTCTATACTTGTGTGTGTATACTATATATATATATATATATATATAAAAAAAGAAAATATAACAGCATTTTCTGAGAATTTACCACTAGATGACAGGCTTTACAAATGGTCAGTTTAAAAAAATAGGAATGGTCTTACGGTAAGAATGAAGCTAGAGCTTAGAGAGATTGGGGAGGAGATGGTGAGGCTTCATACTATGCATTCTAACATGAGCATACTTGTAACTGCTACAGGAAACCAAGCAGGATAAATTCTAAAGCATAAAACCAAATTGTTTGCATCTTTGTTTTTACCATGACTATCATTATTCATCGATTTATTTCTGAAACAATGTTCCATGATTTCATCCAAACATTACACTCCTTCAAACATATAAATCCAGAAGCAGCAGCAACACAAACCAGTACCTTTTTAGTGATCCATGTTATTGGCTTCCAGTTGCTCTGACAGGCTATTAATCTTCTTGGGGCTTTCCGTCCGCTGCTGCCGCCTGCTATCAGTGGCTAAATTAGCAGTCTGGCTTTGTGTCCCCACTTTAGCATGAAATTGAGCATCATTGTTGTATTCATCATCTTTAAACTTCCTATCTGCTTTGCAGCACTGCCCTTCAAAAAATGTTTTTCTCATGAAAATCAATAATAAAAAATAATCTTTTCCTAAAAACATACCAAATGGTGACACAGTGCCGATTTTCCTTATATTTCCACCAAAAATGTTGACAAATATCTGTTTAACAGAATCTAATGATAATAGGTTTTGCTCATGTTCAAACAGTAAAGCAGCTGTGTAGTTGTTTTTATTCTGCTTTATGAAACCAACATGGTGTGATGATTGTACATGTGTAACTATCCATACAATTTGTGTGAAACATTAAAAATTGTATCTTTTTGAGAATTTTGCCATTTGGAGCTTGTTACATCTTAATTTATATTTACCTTAACAATAATGAACTTCATTCTTGTTTATTTCTAAAATGAATAAAGTCATTTCAATAAGCACAAGAATGGTTGAGTTTCAAGAGACTAGTCACTAATTTTCTCAATAACAAGTTGTTTCACTCTACAGACCTTAACCAATACAGGATGTTGTTTGTATTTTGCACCATTCTGAATAAGTATATACTGTATGTTTGATGTGAACATTATCTGAAACTCTTCTGTACCTGAATGATTTTATCCATTGTGCAGCTGCCACAAGATTTGCTGATTAAATTCCTTAAATGAGATGGGGAACAGGTGTTATAAAATGGATTAGATTGTAGATGTCTCTGTTTCAATATTCTCTAAAACATTTTGTTAATATTTTAAACAATGTTTACAGCTTTGACAAAACAAATTCCAAGCATCTTTGGACACTTCATCCACTTTTGTTAAATTCCCTTATGGCTTCTCTATTCAATCCCTCTTTCTCTCAGTTCAATCGAAATGTTAAGTGATAATCATAAGTGGAAGAACTGATTATTTCTCTTGAGACACAGTCTGGACCTAGATTAAATCTGGCCCAATCTCAAAGCTGATGGGCTCCCAGACATTATGCATTAAACAGTCGGCACTTCAAGAGCATCTTCCACTCGGTTGGTGGAGAATAAGAAGGCAAGGACAAAATGACCATAAATCTGTACATGGGTGAAAGCTGTTAAAATTTAATAGTCCCAGCTGATTACAGATAAGGCATTTTCAGACTTTGAATGAAGCATTCTAGATGAATCATCTGTATAATGCAGGAAAACTCTATTTCGTCACTTAGATAAGATTCAAGGAGATAGAGATCTGTGTCAACACACAAACTAAATTAAAAATATGAAGACTTAAGATTTGATACTACTAATACATAATGCAATTTATTCTATTACATGTTTAACATCAAAGGTTATGGAATGGGGAAAAAAACCCCAAAATAAACTGCTGAATAATCACTGAAGCTGCATCAATAATTTTGTTATTTATTTTTTATTTATTTTTATTTTTGGAACCCTAACCCTCATGACCAAAAGCTCTATAGCTGTGAAGTTCATCTTTAAATATAAACATTTGTATGTATTTATTTGTTGTTTGTTTATTATCAAATATTTTTATTTTGTTTATCTATCTATCTATCTATCTATCTATCTATCTATCTATCTATCTATCTATCTATCTATCTATCTATCTATCTATCTATCTATCTATCTATCTATCTACCTGTATCTTTGGAAATATAATCTAATGCATTCCTTTAAGCATCTGCATCTGCAAGATCTTTGATATAAAAAAGGCTCATTTACTTGTATATATATGTATATGTATTATTGTATATATTTGTATCTCAGTGCCATTTCAAAAACAGCAACTTATCTTTGCAATTGAAACAGCACTGAGGCTCACACTATCCACAACCAGTTGTTTTTCAAGCAACTGCAGTAGAGGCAATCAATAAAAAAATAGCCGCCAGCTACGGCAATATCAAAGCTCCAAAAAGGACATTGTTGCAGGAATCTAGCCAGCTAGAATCTCAATTATCCCAGCATTAACCAGAGGTATTGCCATTCATCTACAAACTGCAGGCCTGTGTTTGTTAACTCTGTCTGAATGTAATAAAGTACTTTATTTACCATTTACTGTCATTTATTTACATATTGAAATGATTATTTATTATGACCTGATTTTTTTGATTACTGTTACTTGATTTTGTGTATTATCTAAACAAAAATTCAGCAGAATTCAATTTTAAATTTTCAAAAAGCTCCTTATAGAGATAAATATACAAATCACTTAAGAAAGCGCTGCTATGACTGAGTGTCACAATACACCATTTATGATTTATGATAGCAGTACATTAGCAATTAGTGTTTTGTTTCAGCAATAATTATTGTGATGTTCAATTACAGTTAATTTGTTGATTGGTTATAATGTTTGTAATTATGTAAAACTGCAAACACTTGAAACAAATACAAATACATCTTTGTAACAGGGTAAGCTGATGTTAAAGGGCAAAAAAAAATCCTATGTGACTAGTCCAGAAAAAATGTTTTATACATTTTATATCAATTTAAATAATTTTATATCAAAAATTTTTTAGGATGTACTAGTGTGCTTGCATAGGAAGAAAATATTTTACAACAGATTATAAATTTCATGGATAGTTCCGGTCTGCTTTCAAATCATTGCCGGTAATGATGGGTTTGGATTACACTTCCAAATCACAGATACCTGTAGACATCTGGATTTTTTTAAATTGAGCCAATAGAGTGTAACAATGCTTGCAAATTGTGTTCTGAAGTTTCTACAAATCAGTACATTTCTTAGACAGATTCTGCATTATGTCATCTTACTTGAAGAATTAGATGAATGTTGGCTGTTTTGGAACTAGTCATGTTTTCAGTTTCTGAACTCTTTGGCCCAGTCTTAGGCTGGAGAATCAATACTTGTTTACGGCACACAATTCCTGGAGACTAGATTTTAATGTGCAACAGAAGCTTTCTTTTGATTTCTCTATGTATCTATATAAAATGCTATCGATCAGCACTGCATGTCAGTTTAATTCAGGTGAATAGCACAAATGCAAGATAATTTTGGTAAATTTCATTCTAGTCTCTGAAGCACTGTTTTTTTTTCTTTTTCAGCAGAGAGATGGGATATTAAGGGTATAGATGGTGGTTGTTGGGTTACTGATATTTGAGATTTCATGTATTATATATTTCAGGGAAATGAAACTGGGGTAATTTTCATATAGAGAACAAAGTGTTTTGTTCAACCAGTTAATGACGAGCAGTTCCAGATAATTTTGTGTTCAGTGCCTCACATTTATATTTGTTATTCAGTGTTAATGCACCATACATCACAGTAAGCAGCAATATGGATATGTATTAAAAGTGAAAGGTGTGTCTTTGTACTGAGTTAGATCTCCCACTGATCATGCTGTGTGTACTATGGGTTGTGCTGTGGGCTGTCAGTGTGTTGGTGTTTATTGGGGGAATCAGGGAGTTGAATCTGCAATTTTTTGGTATATGGAACAATGAGCAGCTTTGCAACAAATTAGCTCCCTTGACTCACACATTGCCCCCATCAACACACTCATGTGCACACACACATACACACATTAAACAGACTCAGACATTCATGTAACCCTGATGTCAAGAAAACTAGACTATATTAATTTAAAAACTGATTCTATATTATTATACACATTCATAAACATACATAATGTGGACTCATACAGTATATATTCAATAGTCTAAGCAACATAACTATTTAATGGCAAAATGATTTGCTGTTCAATAAATAAATAAATGAATAGAATAAATAATTCTGCTTTAGAAGCAACAGCTGTCTCTGCATTTTCTTGACTGGCCTTGGAATTAAGCTTTAGAAACTTTAAAAGTTACTAATATTTTAATTTATAAAGTGTGTAGATTAATAAGATATGTAACATACATCTTAGATGACAAAGCTGTCTCTGTATAGCAGCTTTATTCAATCAAATAATTCAAGTTATGTTCAAATAAATTTAAAATTTATTCATTTGAGGCAAGTCAACTTTCTTACAACTTTACATATATTGCAGGGAGAAGGCCTGGGCAAACTGTGCAAAGTATGACAAAAGTTCTGTCTTGCTGCTTTGTTGAACAATGTTTCAAAACAATCCAAATCAAGTACACATGAAGATTAACTCTTCGTAACAGATGCAAAAAATTTGAGGGAAAAAGTTTTGATGGTGCCTATTTTCAGCATTCAATCACTTTTTCATGTAAAATACAAGCACTTTATTTCATACTAAAAAATAATTTGATGATGAAAAAATAATGATCAATAATGTCCAATAAATCAGTCTCCTTTCTGAACAGTTTCCTTCAAGTATTTTGGCAGAATGGAATGCCAGTATACTTCACTGATTGTGTACTATTTGATAAAATCGTTGACTCCAATATTTATATATACAGTATATCAGCTCATATATCTAAACATGATTGTCTTAACAATTTAACCTTTCTTTATTAGCTAAGTCATGTAAAAGAAAAAAGAGAATGAATGAAAAAAGGACATTTATTTATTTTGTATTATACATACTTAATATTAGAAATTAAAAAAATAATTATATCATATTATAATTATAAGGGGGCATGGTGGCTTAGTTGTTAGCACATTTTCCTCACACCTCCAGGGTTGGGGGTTCGATTCCTGCCTCTGCCTGTGTGTGTAGAGCTTGCATGTCCTGCCCGTGCCTTGGGGGCAGTGTTGTAATGTAACGACGTAAAAATACTTCGTTACCGTACTTAAGTAGAAATTTTGTGTATCTGTGCTTTATTTCGCTATTTAAATTTATGTCAACTTTCACTTTTACTCCACTACATTTCCTAGATAAAATGTATACTTTTACTCCGTTATATTTCCACTAAGCATCTTCGTTACTCGTTACTACAAAATAAAATCAGTACGTACGCATGCTCTAGGAGGAGCACAGACATGCGCAGCGTGCACGCGCAGTCAGCTGCAGGCATTTATCTATAACGTTAATCAGCTGAAAGCTGCAAAGATGGCAACCAAAAGCAGTGAAATTTCACTATTCTTGTAGCACAAACAAAATATTAATGCAAACAATCCATACAATACTAAATAAAAATAACATTTATTGATTTGGTCTTTGTCTTGTGAATACGTTTTATTAATGACTGTATTCATTGGACAGACTGTTCGTAGAGAATGCACACATACATAAACTGATTTGATTCAAGACTGGCATCATTACATCATGCATAAAATGTTGGTGTCCACTTTTGACATTTAATAATACCATAACTTTTGGCTTACTATGTAGTCATATAATATATAATATAAAACTCTTCTTTTTTTTAATTCTTACTGAGGGCTAAAACCCCTAAAGATGAAATCCTATAACCGCCCCTGCTCTTATGCCCACCGAAAATCACTGACATTTTACTTTTTACTTTTACTTCAAATACTTAAGTACATTTAATATCAGAAAATTACTTTTGATACTTAAGTACAGTATATATCGGATACTTTAAGACTTTTACTTGAGTAACATTCTAAAAGGTGACTTTCACTTCTACCAAAGTCTTTTTCTAGTACGATACTTGCACTTTTAGTCAAGTATTGCTTTCTACTACTTTATAGAACACTGCTTGGGGGTTTCCTCCTGGTACTTCGGTTTCCTCCCCCGGTCCAAAGACATGCAGGGTAGGTTGATCGGCATCTCTGAAAAATTGTCCGTAGTGTGTGATTGCGTGAGTGAATGAGAGTGTGTGTGCCCAGCGATGGGTTGGCACTCCGTCCAGGGTGTATCCTGCCTTGATGCCCGATGACTCCTGAGATAGGCACAGGCTCCCCGTGACCCGAGGTAGTTCGGATAAAGCGGTAGAAAGCGAGTGAGTGAGTGAGTGAGAGTGATTTATTGCACTATTTAAAGAAGCAATCCATCGCCAAAATTCATCTACAATATAAATGTTGAACATATAAGGAAAATGGAACAGCATCATACACAGATAGAAACTAAAATGTCTTTGTGTAAGGGACTGCGGGTTATAAATGTGTGCTACCAGTTATCAAAATATTCAAATCAAATCACCAATAATGTTTTAGCTGATTAATACCTTTGACAGGAACCTAAGGTAGAGTGCAGCATGGGGTGTTACCACTTTACAGTTTACAGTTCTACGTATGTGGGTTTCATCATGCTACTCCAGTTTCTTTCTGCTGTCCAAAAACAAGCAGGTACTCTAAACTGCCCTACTGTAGGTGTAAATGAGTGTGCAATGTACATGAACCCCATCCATGATGAATCATCCTGTCTTGCACCATGACTCATCTAGACCATGACTGGAATAAAGCAGATTGTCAAGATATAGTTATTTTTTATTTTATTTTTCATTTTAGAATAGATCAATCGATCATATTACATATATGCTTCCTTTAATGGGAGATACATCATTGGGAAAAACATAAAAATTATCCTTGTAATGATATTTTATGTCAGCTTATTCCTCAGGATTTCCAGTTTGCAGCGATCATTGCTGACATCACTTCCGGTTCGCCAAACTTTTCATCCGAGCAGTGCTCCCACCATACTCCTGATCTAGTTATTTCTCGTAGACTCACTGCTGTTTGCCCAAGTGGATTTTCACCAGGTTGGATTTATTTTTTAACTTTTGTTTCGCCTGTTTTTGCAGACTTCAGTTGTGTTCTTTGCTAGCCTTCACATTTTTTATGGTTTTCGTGCTCCGGACATTGCCTCAGTCACAAATAAACTAATTTGCATGCTCACCACGGCCCAGGCCTCCTCATCATTACTGACGCCACTGGCTCAGCCTCCCCTACCTATGATTGAGCAGACCCAAAACACCATTCAGGAGCCACATCTACCTCACCCTGAGAATTTCTCCAGAAAGGCTGGACTTTGCCATGCTTTTCTCATGCAGTGCTCAGTGATTTTCGAGCTCCAACCCTCTTCACTTCATGAGGTTTTCAATTTTGACCAAAGATGGATGCCACCCGAGCCTTGTTTGAGTCATCCCAGGGGCCCTGCGTGGTGGCTATCCTTGGACTTCAGCATGGCCGTCGCCGCACATGAACTTCCCTATGAGCTTGATGACCTGTGAAAGATGAAATGAGGGGCAACCAACACGCCCCTGGTTTCCCAGATCCAAGCCTAGTTCAGCACGCCATTTCCCCAACCCATGGCGAATGGATGTCGCCACCTGCCCTCAGCTGAGAATAAGAAACAGCAGGGCCAACGATCTCTGTCTTTACTGTGATGAGGCAGGGCACTTTGCCATCTCCTGTCCAGCAAAAGGCAGGGCTCGCCGTTGAAAGAGGATCCAGTGGTGAGCCTCTGGTGCTCAGCCTTCCCCAAGCCACTTCTCAAGGCGCAATTTCATATTAAGGACCAGGACCACGAACTTGCTGTCTTCCTAGACTCTGGAGCCGATGCGGAGTTCCTCGATGAGGAATTATTGTGTCAACTGGGCATTGAGAGCGAAACTTTATCGACTGTTCTCCAGGTACGGCCCGTAGATGGACATTTTCTCCACCGAGCTCACCACCACACTAGGCCACTGTTGGTGTCCATCACCAATGAACACACTCTCCTTTTTTGTCATCCCCTCGCCACATGCTCCCATCAGGTTTGGATTGCCTTGGCTTCAAAGGTATAACCCACATCTGTGTTGGTCCAGCGGCCGTGTCCTTGGTTGTGGGGTTTACTGCCAGTCGCACTGCCTGAACACCTTAAAACCCAGTCCAGTACCGGTCAAGGAGACCCATCTGACCTCTCTCTGGTACCATGATCTGGGCCAAGTGTTCAGTAGAGCTTGTGGAGAAGAGGGATTGTACTCTACACCCCTATATTGATTATCAAGGTCTTAATTCCATTACCGTTAAGAATCGCTACCCTCTGCCATTCATTTCCTCCGCATTTGAACTCCTTCAAGGTGCCACTGTCAGTTGGACCTACAGAACGCCTATCATCTACTCCGTATCAGAGAGGGTGAGGAGTGGAAGACAGCATTCTACACCCCCACTGGCTATTACAAGTACCTGGTAATGCCGTTTGGCCTCACTAACACCCCAGCGGTGTTCAAGGGAGCTTGTTAATGAAGTCTGCTATGCGTATGCTCAATCGTTTCATTTTTGTGTACCTGAATGATATCCTTACTTTCCCCACACGACCCGAGGAACACATGCATCATGTCTGTGCGGTGCTTCAGAGGTTCTTACACAACCGATTATACGTAAATGCTGAAAAATGTGAGTTCAGGGTGACTGAAAACACCTTCTTGGGTTTCATTCTGGCAGCGGGGAGCATTCAAACGGACCTTGACAGAATCAAGGCGGTTAGGGATAGGCCTCACCCCAGGACATGTAAGCACCTCCAGCAATTCCTGGGGTTTGCTAACTTTTATCAATGATTCATCCATGGCTACAGCTAAGTGAAGCACCCTTGCACCAGCTAAACTCCTCCCTTTGACCCTACTACTGGAAACTTCAAGCCGAGCAAGCCTTCACTCAACTTAAGCAGATCTATACCTCCGCCCCATCCTCATATTGCCGGACTCTACTCGATAATTTGTGGTTGAAGTTGAGGCATCTGATTCCGGTGTCAGTGCCGTTTTTCTCAGAAAGACCCCAAGGACAGTAAGCTTCACCCTTGTGCATTCTTTTCTCGTGGACTCACTCCTATCGAACGGAACTACATCACTGGCAAGTGTGAGTTACTGGCTGTCAAACTCACCCTGGAGGAATGGCGTCACTGGTTGGAAGAAGCTGAACAAACTTTTTTGGTCTGGACGGACCACAAGAACCTTGAGTACCTTCGGACAGCCAAGAGGCTGAAACCCTGACAGGCTCGTTGGGCCCTCTTCTTTGGGAGGTTCAACTTTGTGCTGTCCTACCAGTTGGGAACGAAGAACGGAAACACTGATGCTCTCTCTCGACAGTTTTGCCCTGATCCCATCGAGGCCACCACTGAACACGTTCTTCCACCCTCCGGGCCCTTTGGCTGGTGTAGCGATTTTGGCTCACGAAGCAAGGTAAATATTTATAAGCAACTAAAACGTGTTATAGTGACTTCTAAATATTTTAACCTAAGTTGAAATTAACGGTACTGGAATTAACGTTACGCTTATTTGGTCTGTTCGTCCGCCGAACGGGCCGCGTAACCTTTATTAATTCTATGAAGGCGGTATCTTCCCGGCCAAGAAAGATTCGCTCTCCTTTTACTGTATACCGTAATTTAAATTAAATTAACTTAATAGAGCATGTAGTTCAGACCAGATATTGCAGGTACCTTAATTTGTGAGCGAGACTCAGAGACAAATCACCTGTGGCTCAAAATTATGACATTTAATGAATGAGACAAACACAACATAAAACTAACTACACAAACAAACAAAAGAAATAGGGAAAATGAAAATGAAAATAAAATAAAACAAAAGAAATTAAAATTGGGAAAAGGGAGGAAGAGACTGGAAAGAAGAAACTAGAGAAAGGAAGGAAAGGGATGGCAAGCTTAGACTCAAAATTAAAACACACCCTAACTGGGAAATCGTCACAGAAACTTAAATTCACCTCAAGATTCAATGAAAGATTCCTACTTAAAATTACGCATCTAAATTGATTGGTAGAGGAATGGCTACTTGCATTGGTTTGCGACACAAGAATCTGGATGTAACGGAGAAATCTCAGTCAGAGTGGGGTCAGGCGTTCTTCTTGGAGGTTCTGGAGAGTGGAGCTTGCCGGAGGTTCTATGAAGGAAGATGGAGTCGTCTCTAAGCTGTTCCTGAAGTCTGACCCCGGATTAGTGGTGTTTCTGACTATTTAAAGGTCGTAAACTCCACCCATCTTTGGGGAGATGACCAATACTTCGGTCAGGATTTTGGAGGGGAAAACTCCCTTTGTTTCAGGTGTCTGTGTGCGTGGTTTAGCTATCAAACTTTTAGATGACTTTAAAGTTTGATCCAGGGTGTATTAAGATGGTATGGCGCCTTTCGTGCTCAAATAAAATACACCAGTGCTTGAAAAATGAGTAACCGATAATTTTGTGGTCATTTGGATACTAAACATGAAGGGTAATGATGGTATGAAGGCAGCGGTACATTACATACATAGATCATTAATCAAGTCAAAGATAAAGGCAAAGAAACAAAAATGAAACATAAACAAGATGCATTTTCATTAGGGAAGTAAAAAGAAAACGATAGCTTCATATACATTCTGACATCAGACCTTAAAGGGGCATACGGCATTAGAACAGATATACATTAACATGCCATGATCAGTAAGATATGATGATAGAGTATAACGGATTTTAAAATACAATGTTGTTTTCTGACACATGAATAAAATACACCCTTGTCAGGAAATTAAGGAGCAAATAATTTTAAGTCAGGCAAGCCTTAAAAGAAGAAACACATTACAAAAAGGGTTACAAGAATGAGAACCTTAGAGTACCTTATCTTGGGTTTTATTAGTAAACGGAATGTCTCATTGTGTTGTGTGTGTGTGTGTGTGTGTGTGTGTGTGTGTGTGTGTGTGTGTGTGTGTGTGAGTTCTGTTTGCAGGCCCCAATGAGCCGCATGGGGTTATCTGGTCTTTGTGGAGACTCCAGACATTCTGGAGCCAGGTGTGGGTGTGTGACACTGTGGAGTGTAGCCCTCAATAGAATCGTAAAACGGAGTGGTCATCGGTTAATTGAGGAGTAGATGTAGAAATTTAGGGTGCCTGGGACATGAAATCCAAAAATGACTGGTACAACGCTACACTGGGGATAGAAAGAAGAATTCAGCAAGCTGTGTCCAATGTGCCTATTCCCAACGGCTGTCCGGATGGCAAACTCTATGTTCCAGATCACCTCTAGTCCTATGTTCTCCAGTGGTGTCACAATTCTTGGCTTTTCTGTCACCCCGGTTCCTTCTGACCTTATCGGTTATTCATTAACGGTTCTGGTGGCCCTCACTCAGACCTGACGCTCGTGACTTTGTTGCTACCTATCCAGTATGCACTCAACACAAGAGCCCTCAAACTCTCCCATTTGGTCTCCTTCGGCCCCTGTCAGTTCCTTGACATCCATGGTTTCACATCTCTTTAGATTTTGCCATCGGTCTCCTTTCACTGGCTGCTCCACCATTCTCTCTCTGTGGCTGACCACTTTTCTAAGCTCGCCCATTTTGTTCCCCTGCCCAAACTTCCACCGGCCAAAGAAATGGCTTTGCTCCTCCTTCAGCATGTTTTCTGACCTCATGGCATTCCCCGGAACATAGTCTCGGAAAGAGGAACCCAGTATACCTCCAATTTTTGGAGGGAATTTTGCCAGCTCTTAGGTGTCTTCATTAGCCTCTCCTCGAGGTGTCTTCATTAGCCTCTCCTCGGGGTTTCACCCCCAGTCCAACAGACAAATGGAATGGCTTAACCAGGAACTTAAGACTGGGCATTGCCTCCCCTGTGCTGAAGATCATTCTTCCTGGGCCTCCAACCTGGTATGGGTCTAGTATGCCCACAACTCCCTGTGTTCTGCTGCCACAGGTCTATCCCCTTTTTAAGCTGCCTTTGGCTATCAACCCCTTGTTCTTTACTCAGGATCTGGAAGCCTAGGTTCCTTCGGCCTTGGCCCTTTGCTGCCAGATATTGAGAAGAGCTTGCATTGCTTTGCTTATGTCCTACCAAAGTTACACTCACTGGGCCAATTGCTGGCACTACACTGCTCCCCCATACCGTCTCAGAAAATTGGTGTGGCTTTCCACTAAAGTCCTTGAAGCTGGCCTGCAGGAAGCTTGACCCATGGTTTGTCGGCCCATTCCCTATATCCAAGGTGATCAATCCAGTGGCAGATCATCTCAAGCTCCCCAGGGTGTTACGCATCCACGCCACCTTTCATGTTTCCAGACTCAAACCTGTCCAGACATGCATGCTGTTTATTTCTGGTGGACTCGCTGTTGTTTGCCCAAGTGGACTTTTCACCAGGTTGGATTTACTTTTTTCCTTTTGTTTCGCCTTTTTTTGCGGACTTCAGCATTTTTTTGGTTTTCGTGCACCGGCGCTTTTCTTCCGTGTGGATTATGTTTTTTGGGGTTTTAAGCTTTTTGCTATTTTGCTTTCCCATTTTCCCCCATGGATTATTTCCCGTGTGTGGATTATTTCCTGTTTGTGCATTGTGGCCATTGTGGATTAAAGACCTGCACTGGTGAACTATTATCGTACTATAGCTACCTGTTGCTACCGTGCTTCTGTTTTGAGGTTTGTACTGTAACTTTGCCCTGATTATGCCTCTGTCTCTTTGTTTCGTTTGCATCCTGTATAGATTTGCTCCTGAACTGTGTCATAGGTTGGATTATTATTATTAATATTATTATTATTAAACTCTCTTTATTTGATTTTGTCCTGCGTTTGGGTTCCTCCGTAGCACATCCACACTGCTTACTGATATTTTATGAATGCACAGTACTGTGCAAAAGTTTTAAGCAGGTTTGAAAAAAATGCTGTAAACAAAGAATGCTTTCAAAAATGGAAGTGTTAAACATTTATTTTCATAAATGAACAAAATGCAGTGAATGAACAAAAGAGAAATCAAACAAAAGCCAAACAAAACAGAACAAAAGGGATTTAGATTTTTCTTTTGTTTGCTCACTTTGCATTTTGTAAATTGACAGAAATGAACACTCATTATTTATATTTCTGAAAGCATTCTTTGTTTACAGCATTTTTTCACACCTGCCTAAAACTTTTGCACAGTACTGTATATGTTCCTGTTGAAATTACCATAGTGTTTACCCTGTCTTAAAATTACATTGAACATGGTAGAAAAATATACTATGACATATGAAAGAAGTACAAGTAATCACATTTCATTTACTAATGAGGGAACAGCATTCCCTCTGAGCTTAATTAACCCTTGTGTGTTGTTCGTATTTTTGCTGCTCAGCCAGTGTTCCTGGGTCTGGTGGACCCGCTGAATTTTTGGGTTTTTATTTCAACACAATCAACAATTTTATGTTAAAATCAAGATGTTTACTTCATCCCAATTACAAGCAATATAAACAGTATATATGTTTAATATTTGCCCTTCACATTTATTACATCTCATATTTTAATTACTGTAAAGTGCTACTCATTTTTTGTTTGTTTTTTAATAAAATGTAATAAAAAAAGAAAATCAAATTTAATCAAGTTATGAGTGGGAAAAAATCAACAAATTTACAAGGAAGTAAAGTTTTTCAAATCTATTGATGTTTATTTATTTGAACTTTATTTGAAATTTAACTCATTCAGGTCAGTTTACACAACACAACACACATACAGTACACAACACACATACAGTAACCATGTCAGTCTAGACACATCAGCCCCATTGAACACATTGCCTTTTCATACCAGCCTATACAACACATGAGTGGCAGAGTTTTACTGTGTGTGTTGCATATGTATTTCTTGTACTGTATATTGTGTTTTTCTGTCCATCTTGGGTCCACACACTTTGCAGCACTTCTTTTTGTTGCTGCTGGCCACAACCTAGAATAATGAAAAGTTCAGGAATTTATTTTACTAACACCTCTCTCTCTCTCGCAAGGCATGAGTGACAGACATATGCAACAGCATCACACACTTACTTCAGGTTTTGCAGATGGTGGTTCTGTAGGTCGGGTGAATGGGGCACCAACATTCTCCTGTGCAGGGAAGTGTGTGGTCATTGAAAATGTGTTCTGATATATGTTCTTCACAGAAAATGAGCCAAGGCCAATGATTCTGAGTCTAAAAAAAATTATAATATAATTTTTATTTTGATAAAAAATGAAAACGGGTCCCACAGTTTCGAACAACATACAAGGGTTAAGGGTGTGTCGCAGGGTAGATTCACCCCTACTGCCTCTAGCCCTTACCAGCTTACCAGATGCTAAACAGGTAACTATCTAACACTGGACTGAATAAACAAAAAGATGTGTTGCTTTAGGTGACTAGGGGAACAGATGTAATAAATTGTCACTTTGAATGTGTTGTTATGACTTTTTTAAAGCCATTTTAAAGGAACAAATCTATTAGTGTTTGCCTTAATTTACCAACATTCCTAAAAGTGTTTGCATGCAAAATATGCAAACAGCCTCAGTGTAGTACCTAATTAATTAGTACAATTGACTAAATTTAAATGACTCCATATCTGTTTTTAGTAAGCCACGCATAAATGGGCCATTTCCGATTCAAAGCAGAGCAATAATGCGTTAAACAATTTAAAGCAATTCTAGTTTTAAATGAATCGTGTGATCTTCTGCAAAATTTTTCAGAACCAGATTATTTTCAGTCTGCAGTTCAAACAGTAGTCACTCCGAATAATATGAAACCCAATAATCCAATAATATACCCAACAGGTATATAATGTATAGTTTAAATAATGAAAAATAGGGTGCTATGAAATTATAAGTAATGGACTTAGACCGTATATTTTTTAGTGTTTAGGAAGATGTGATGAATTGATGAATTCAATTAACCATCCACAAATTTCTTAGCATAATAAAAACTAATGTATCCATGTATACAGCACCACTAATATCAAACTGTTTACATGCTGTTTTGCTCTTTGCACATGCTGTCTTGCACATTTCAGTTGATTGCTATTTTGCACAATTCATTACAATACTGCTGCTATTATATTGAGTGTTCATTCCTGTATTTTCGCACATGTAATATTGAACATATAGTGTGTACACTGGTCAGAACTGCTTTTGTGTATTGTCTATTGTGTATTGTCTTTTGTGTAGTGTCTTGTATTTTTGTTTGCACATTTGTCCTGCACTGTCTTTTTGTCTTTTGTCTTGCACTGTTTGCACCAGGTTGGACAGATGCACTTTATATGACTATGACTTCCTGAAGTCCTTAGTTCTGTCTTTGTTTTATGTAGCACCATGGTCGTGGAGAAATGTTCTTTCATTTCACTGTGTACTGCAACAGCTATATATGGTTGAAATGATGATAAAGGCTTCTTGACTTGACTTGACTTGGCTCAGAAAGAATGCAAAACATGCGATCCAAGGGTGGGCTAAAGCCCTGGGAAATGTCTCCAATGAAACTACACCACACTAGGCAAGATACAAAATGGCCTAGATACAAAATGGCCACAGTTAAATAAGTCTAAGAAGTTACAAATATGTGGAGTGTATTCTGAACCCTCTGGAGTTCAGGAGTTTTACAAGATAAGGATTTTTCAGGTTTTTTTTATTTACTTTTGTAATGCATTGTTTTTTGTTTTTCTTCTAGCAGTTTGTAACTGATGTTTATCCAGCTGTGAGTAGTGCACTCAGTAAAAGTCTATTTCTTTTGTCTGGTTTCAAGCAAATAGCAATATTTTTTGAAGGTCCACACTTGTTTTCCTTTACCCACCCACACCGTGTCACCATGATAACTTTCTGTTGGTGTGTATAATACCCTGTACAATTAGATCATTGGAAAATTCGTCCAGTATAAGAAACAGGAATCAATTTGCATTTTGTGATGGAAATGTGAAGCTGTAATTAAAATTCAGAGGGCTGACAGTGATATTTAAAATGAGGTTGACAGAAGGTCTTTAAATTCATCACAACCTCTGCTCAAACAAACCAACTGTTTACAAGACTGCTAATTAATTCATCAGTCTTAATTAGGGGACATTTATAGTTATGGGGAAACAATCAGAGCTTGACACTAATGTAACAGGATTACCTCTTTCTCTACGGTAATAAATAGCAGACAGGACAACAAACACCCGAAGGCCAGTGAAGGAACAAAGTAAAAAAACATGTAAACAACAAGTAAGTTGTCATGCACCCAAACACAGTAGTAGGCTGCATTGTTATTCAGTTAATGGCCATGTTGTCTAAAGCAATTATTTCAATCACAAAGCTACAGGAATGCTGTAAAAGTTTTTTTTTTTCACTTTCTCTGAATGGGCTTATACAAAAGGGCCCAGAATGAGGATATGAAAACAATGGCTACTAACAAACAGTAACTTGAACATACAGACATTCAAACACACAATAAGAAAATAAACTGCATATTCACCCTTGAAAATAAAGAAAAAGTTTTAAGGTATACAACAGCCAACAATCCATTTTTCAACAAAACCTTTTTCCACTGCATCCCTCACTTCTGTTTCTGATCTAAAAATTTAAATTACTATAAAAAACAGTTCTCCAATCAATAACACCCCCTTTATTATCTCACCCTTTTCAATGTCACTTCTATTCATATGAGGTTGTTTTAGGGAATGACCTGGATGTGATCCGCTGTCAAGAACAACTTCTCAGCTCATCACAAACCTGCAGTTGGATACCTTGAGCCAAAGCTGCTGCTGTTCAATATGTGAAATGAAGCGTTGGTGAGGGTGACCGATGAGATGACAAATGCCATTGCTTTTAATGACAGAGGAACTAAAGCAAGATTGAATGGTGTTGCCTTCTGTAGAGAGAGAGAGAGAGAGAGAGAGAGAGAGAGAGAGAGAGAGAGAGAGAGAGGAGAATATACATTATCAGAGAGAAGAAAAGACAGATCATTTAACAGCATTATGAGTCACGCTTATAAATGGCTTCTTCAAAAACATATATAGTTATGGTAATCAGCAAAAATATGATTATGATAAACCGAAATTTCTGAAGAGATACAATAATTAGGAAGAATGTCAGTATTATTATTTAGAGACCATCATGAGATATTTCAACATTTTACAGGAAAACTTTTAATACCAGACTTTTTAATCCCTCAATGAAATGTTTATTCTATTCATTTCTAATGACTATTTCCAATAAATAAATAAATATCTGGTGTTAGGAGGTTTCTTGAAAGCTCATATATTCAGTATTAGTACTGCTTTAAAGTTTTATTTCACTAAAATCTCACAGAGTGTGAAAGCTTTTAAAGGGAAGGACAGTGACATCTTGTCATAAAATAAAACCTTAAATCTGATTGGTCAGAAAATGTGCAATATTTTATATAACTGTATGACTAAGACAGTTCAAGCTGATGGTATAAGAATGCACTCATTGTAATACATTCTTGTTTCTATAGTAACAGCTCATACACTGGGACTCTTATGATGGATGCTTCATGTAATCTGAGACTAACAATAAACAGATTTTTAAAAACTGTTGTTCTTTTAACCAAGAAAAACCTAAGGAGGCATGTATCTAATACTTACGCGTTTTGAGTAGAAGGGGGGCACGGTGGCTTAGTGGTTAGCACGTTCGCCTCACGGTGGCTTAGTGGTTAGCACGTTCGCCTCACACCTCCAGGGTCGGGGTTTGATTCCCGCCTCCGCCTTGTGTGTGTGGAGTTTGCATGTTCTCCCTGTGCCTCGGGGGTTTCCTCCAGTACTCCGGTTTCCTCCCCCAGTCCAAAGACATGCATGGTAGGTTGATTGGCATCTCTGGAAAATTGTCCGTAGTGTGTGATTGTGTGAGTGAATGAGAGTGTGTGTGTGCCCTGCAATGGGTTGGCACTCCATCCAGGGTGTATCCTGCCTTGATGCCCTGAGATAGGCACAGGCTCCCCGTGACCCGAGGTAGTTCGGAAGCGGTAGAAAATGAATGAATGTCTTGAGTGGTAAAGTAATGATCCTTTTTATAGTTTCCTCATCTTCAGGATGAAGGAGTTTATTTTTCCTGTTTCTCAGTAAAATGACAAGCTGTTCTTTATTGTGTGTGTGTGTGTGTGTGTGTGTGTGTGTGTGTGTGTGTGTGTGTGTGTGTGTGAGTGAGAGAGAGAGAGAGAGAGAGAGAGAGAGAGAGAGAGAGAGAGAGAGAGAGAGTAATGCAAATGTTACTGAGGGAATGATTTTAGCATTGCCATAATTTAAAAGATAACTAGAAATATCTTGAGGACTCTAAAGGCTTAGAATGTGTAAAATATACAGTAACAAGTGACACATTGCAATCATTGGTAAATTGCTATAAAAAATACACAATCCAGACTGTGCTTTCCATCAGACCATATCATACCACCTTTGACTGTAACTGCACAGATAGTTTGATAGTTTGTGTTATTCTTCACATGATCACTGCTTTTATTTGTTTAAATAGCTATTACTTATTACGTATCTTTAGTAATCTATTAGTTTTATTTTTAACTAAAGGATTTAGTAATTATTCTCTCTCATATGAAGTATCAAAGGAACATTATAGCTTAGACTGACCATCACACCCATATGTAGTTTTTAAACATGTCATTCCAGAATTATTCTGTTTTTAAAATCTTCTGCTTTAATAGCCTCCACTCTTATGGGAATGCTTTTTTAAATGTGCTTTATTTTCTTATGATCAGGAAGTCTCAACTTAGACTTTTGACTTCAGAAGAAATTGTCCAAGATGAGTTTTATACAAATGTTCAAGCGCATTCAAATTTATATGAGAATTAAAATTTAATTATGTACCCATAATGTCTTATTCATGTGAATAAAAATGCAAAAGTAAGGACCTATGATTGCTCTCATTTTCTACTCATTGCTTGTCTTGCAGTTTTGTCCTCCTGTGGAACACAAGCCTGTAGACATAGTGTCAGCTAAGCAAGGTGAAAATAGTCACACAGCATGGAGCTTTTCACTCTACTTTTATTCCTCCCTCATACTACTCTCTGCCTAAAAGGTTACACTGAGAATAATCAAAGAAAACACCTCACAGTTCATTTTCACAGAGGGCTGGGCACAATCACTGTGGAAAACAACAATAAGAAAAAAAGGACAATTTCAGAACTAGTGGGAATTGCATTGCGTATGGAGTGTGTGCTTGAAGACCACATCTCTGCCTATATCCCTCGAATAAACAAAATACAGGACCAGGGTCAAGAGCTGCTCATGCATCACAAGGCTTTATAACTCCACTGCTACCCTTTGCTGTTTACAGAGCTACGAAAGACAATAAGCAGCAGTAGTGTTAGAGCCCTGGAGGAACAGCAAGCATTCTTCTCAACTTGTTTATTTCTTTATATGATCTTCAGTTCTACAAGTGCTTTTCTTAGTGGGTTTATATATTTTGGGAGTAATATGTGGTATAAGGGACACCTCATTTACAAAACAAAGCTTTGTTATGCATTTATGTCTGGTGAACTATTTAAATGTCTGAACATGGAACTCCTCACTGAATGCAATCTTTAATGCTTATACTGAGATTACAAGAATATCAAAATGCACAATGCATAATTCATTTTAAATGCAATGATCTTCAACCTAAATTCCATAAAGGGAAAGAGATGCCCCATAAAGTCAAGCCTGTCAAAGCCTGTGTGCTTGTTGATGTAAGGATACATGCATTATTTGATCTTAGTTGAGGTTCAATAATCAATGAAACATGGCAAGGTTGTTTACTTTAATTACTGTTGCTTTAATTCAAGGGGATTAGCAGCCAAGTACTAACATTAACCCATTGTAGGGTTATGTTTATTTGCTTCTGGTTCTTTAAAGAGACTATTCATTAAATGTTCTGAATTCTGATAATATACCAGGTATAAATGTAATAAATGAAATAAAGCAGAGGTCCTGCCACTCTGAAAAAAAATATATATATAAAGTATATATAAATATATTAAAATTCTTTCCTGGTCCAATTTCCCTTTAATCCTGGTTGATTTAAATCTGATTGTTCTAAGTCTTTAAACACTAATACTGTACATGTTAACCAATATATGGACCAGGAATTTGAACAAAAAATTGAACAACAATATTTTAGTAGTATATGGTTG
The DNA here is from genome assembly GCF_022655615.1 of Tachysurus fulvidraco. Taxonomy (NCBI): domain Eukaryota; kingdom Metazoa; phylum Chordata; class Actinopteri; order Siluriformes; family Bagridae; genus Tachysurus; species Tachysurus fulvidraco. Next base: position 16,497,160 of record NC_062520.1, on the reverse strand, counting down.
ATTTTTCTAAACTTTGCAATAAGACAGAGAGATGATATAAATACACGTTTTAAGGAACTTTATAAATAAAGTCATTTTAAGGAAACTACAAACAGCTCAAAACAATGACGGAGAATAACATGACAGGGATGAGTACAGGACTAAAACAGAATAGCAAAACATAGGCACATGGCAGTCGTTGCCACAGGAACCACCACACACAGCAGGAAACTGTGACATTAAGTCTGATTAAACTGGAGCACACCACTCTAAGTAAAGCAAACTAAGACCTATTGGGAGACCGGACAACAATATGTGTATTTAACTGCAACTTCTCCCTTTTCCCTTGATGATACAAATTGAAAGTGACCTGTTTAAAGTGGAATAAATAATGTATTGTAATTCAATTAGATCTAAAGGCTGGTGACAGATAGCGGTGTCTGCTTTATGCAAATAGATACAAATGACTAGGAGTCCAAAGAAATTAGCCTGTATTTCTCCCTTCAGCAAAGCTGTAGTAGTTGGAGCTTGCAGTCAGTCACCTAAATTCAACTCAGCAGGTTCACTGAAAATACACACTTAACAAAACTGCTCCAGATATACACATAAACTTCAGGTTGTCCTGGTCAGGGTGACTTGAAAATTATGGTGTCATATTGAACTTTTTTAACAGATCTCCATGAAGCGAATCATCCATAAATTATTTAAATTATTTAGAATCACACTTTGTTAATTTCAGCATGGTTTATAGAATAATTAATTCCCAAAAGGAAAAAATACACAATCCGCTAATAATAATTTACTGGGGTTTACATGGGGTTCACGTCTGGTTTTCATTTAAACCATACTCACACCAAACAGGCATTATTGTTGGTTTATCTTGCCATCAAGTCAGCAATCAACATCATCCACCTCCAGCTTGTCGACGAACTACAGCTTCTTTCCACGCCATGCAAAGTCACCCTGAAGATTATGGCGATGGATATTCAACCCATCAGAGATGGCCACATCACTCAACAGACAAAACCCATCATGCAGATTGGACTCTCCCATGTCAAGGAAACAGTGCACCAGCCAACCAGATTATCCCGGGGTTCCCCTAGCTCCACTTACACAAATATCATGGCCCTGCAAGGAATTAATCCACCTGTGCCCCCACTACCATACCCGACCACATCAGTTGAGAACCCATACCATAGACAGTCCACAACAAGCAAGGAATGTGCCACCCATTTGCTCCCTCAGTGACCATGGGACTACACTATAAAGCTCTTGCCTCTCCTCCCAAAAGCCGCATTTACCCAAAATATTTTCTTGTATCAAGAAAGCCCTAGCAGCAGGCTTAATCAGGCCCTCCATGTCTCCAGCCACAGTGGGAATCTGCTTCACTGAGAAAAAGGACAGAGAACTGAGACCCTGCATAGACTATCACAGACTCAATGACATGACTGTCGGAAACCGTTAAAGGGCCTACCCATGGGGATGGTTGCTTGAACCCTGCTAATTATTAAAGCTCCTTTTCACTCTGCACATGGATTCTGCCTGCACCTCCTTAGATACAGAATTTAGAATTTAAGATAATAATAACAATAACCTAAAGGTGAACTTTGGATAACATTAAGTGCAAAACAAGGTACAATATTTTTTTAGATATTAATAATTATCTGACAGGATGTTAAAAGCAATAACACATTTTGTTGTTGTATAACTAACTATAAAATTATGTTTTGATACAGTTACAACATGACATACAGAAATCTATCCATCTGTCCGTCTCTTCTCTCCATACTTTTTTTTTATCTCACTGAACCTGGAGCCTATCCTAGGAGACTGGGAGCACAAGGAGGGTTCACAGGATGCCAGTCTCTGCACACCAATTTACATATTATGGACAATTAAAAGATGTCAATCAGAATACAACACATGTTTTTGGCCTGGGGGAGGAAGTGGACGTACCAGGAGGAAACCCCCAAGGCACATGGAAAACATATTATCTCTAGAGTTATCTCCCTAGAGATGTGCTAACCACCAAGGCACCATGCCCTCCCAAAGGTAGAGTTAAAGGTAGAATACATCTAGATTGTAGAGCCAATGTGGGTAATGTGAACTGAAGTGAAAAAACAGCATGAAAATTAATTCTCTATAAACACTCTAGGCATTAAAGCTTGGTCTGTCTTCACCTGGTGTACATAGTATGTGCAGCTACATGCAGTGCACTGTACTGTTTATTTTTCTCTTCACTATTCTCTTTCTCCCTCTCTCTCTCTCTCTCTCTCTCTCTCTCTCTCTCTCTCTCTCTCTCTCTCTCTCTCTCTCTCTATCTCTGTCTAAAGCTGACCTTCAGACTGTCCTCTGCTTCTCCCCATATGCTAATGTCTTACATGAGCATGGTATCAAAAGCGGCTTTCTATCACCACCTTCCACAATTTTCGCCCCTCCCCCAGCATTTGTAAAGTTACTCGTTCCTGCCTGGTGGTGGAGCATCAAGAAGCATATATTCATTATCTGTCATCATATTCATTTCTATGATAATGAGAACCATGTCTGCTGCAAATCTGTTTCACTCCTTCAATTTGGAATAAGTGGCAATCAGGTTTTGTTTGTTTTGAGGTTTCTTTCTAAATGAGTGAAGACATTTCCAACATCTACTGATTTGTGCAAGCTGTACTCAATAAATCACCATGCATAAAAGACTCATAATAAAAATAATCTTATGCACAGCTGTTTAACAAGACAGAATCTTTTACTTTGAAAACATGAACCTGTACTTCTCTGAAGACAAGATACCATGGCAGTAGAAGTCATATGATCCATACTGGAAAGTTTACTTGACAAACCACTGCGGTATGAACATTTGTCGAATATAATAAAGTACAGTACAGACTCCACTTAAGCCTGTTAGATTTAATAGTCGACCGAGTTATAGATATGGCTCAGACATTTCTGCAAGCAATTTATTAAGTGTGTGTATTTTGACAGTTAAAAATTAAAAACGTGAATGAGCATTTGTTACATTAATGATTCTTGTCCATATATAATTAAATAATTTTAATTATGTAAAAAAAAAAACCATTTAAATAAATAATTTTAATTATATGTGTATCCTACATTGTGTGTATATATAGTATATAACTTTAGTGAAAACATAGAGACATCTTAATGGCATTTCCATTAAATCAGAATGACAAATTTCAAACCATGACTTCCTATTTAACGGACCAATACGGATCATAAACTCTCAGCTCTGCAGCTGAAGACCTACATAAAATTTATTATTGTATTATTTCACTGTTATTATTTCTGAACTTGTAGTGATATTAAATCATTAGGGTCAAAATTAATAGTTGTGAGTCAACGATCACAATAAAGTACACGGTGACAAAAAGAACTGCCCATTCTCGGTGTGTGTGTTTGTGTGTTACTTAAAGCAAAAAGCAGAATTACTTTACTTCACTGCCCACTGAGTGAAGAAGCACCTTTCCAGACATCTCTGTCTAAAGTATCATATTTTTACAGCATGTTGAATGCAACTACTCTTACACTTATGCTCTGTAATTATTTCAGCAGCGCCTGCATTCCTCAATTTGAATGACTGAATATCAGCCTATATTTCCTCCGAATCACATCATTTAAGAGGCTTTTTATATGTTTAATAAAGCGAGGCCACCACCCTCTGTTACTAAAGAGCGAGTCATTTCCTGGGGAGGGAGAAACATCTGTTCCCAATTGAGGGGTTTGCTGACAAGAAATAATGCTTTTTCATATTATAATTTAGGACAGAATAGACATAAATGGTTTTGAGGCAGTGGCACAGGCTAAAGAAATAGCATCAGTGTAATGAGCCTTTACTTCTCTACACTACTGCTATGTTCTACACAGTACATAAGCATTTAATATTAAGTGTCAAGAGCTTTTTATCAGTTATTTGCCCACCTGTTTCTATCAGATTCTCTGTCCCTGTTACGCATAGCAATCATGAGACTGATAACAGATACTTGTCATTGCAAGCTCATACTTCGCAAAGTATGCCTATGCTTTTATCAAACAATTTTGTCAAATAGCCACACGATGCTGGCATATGTTTTGTCGTTGTTTGGTAATTAGCACTTTAGAGCAGGATAACCCCCTGCCCTAGTACACTGGGGCAGACCTCCTCACACAGGCAACAAGAATTTATTGTAAATCCTGGCCATATAAAAATCATTGTTATTAGAGGGAGTCATTTCTATACAGGCAAGCAGCCCACTCCTATCAATGCCCACAGTCACACTCGAACACACACTTTGCTTCTCTCCCTGGTCTGTTCTGTGTTTCAGTTGCCACCTAAATTACTGCAGGCTTTGCTGCAGAAGCTAAACTACACCTACAGGCTTGACTGCAAAGGTCAACAAGCTGCTTAAAATGAAGAATAGCATAGGACAGACCAGAGTAATCTACACTCCCATCTCCCCCCTGCCCCCTCTCCCTCTCTCTCTCCATTTCCTTGCTCTGTGCTATTCCCACCTTCAAAGGATGTAGTGGTGTCCTTAGTGATTTTGACATACCAAAAGAATACTTTCCATGAATCTACTGGACTGTGAACATTCATTATCTACCTACCTCTTCATTCTAGCTTATAGTTCTGGTATATTTATCTTATATAGCCTTTTCTTTTTATTTTACACACAAAACTGATCATTTGTTGTTCCCTTTTTTGTCTTTATGTTGTGCCTGGGTGTGAGGAAAGCTATGAGGTGAATATCAAACAGAGATACTCTCAGATCTGGTGTTCCATCTCTTTCACAAATAACAAAAACAAAATCTATGAATGCCATTGATTAGTTGTCCGCATTTATATATTTAATTCCTCCTCTTTGCTGTCTTCAGCATGCAGACACACACACACACACACACACACACACACACACACACACACACACACACACACACACACACACACACACACACACACATAACTACCCGTAAAGTCCTACACATCAGATCTACTTATTATTATTAGCTCTCTATAAACATAGAAAATCTTTCTCTCTCTCTAGCCAGTCACTCACACGTTTGCCTTATCCTTGTAAGGAACTTTTATTTATTTATTTATTGATTGATTGATTGATTGATTGATTGATTGTGGACAAAACAGTTTTCATGTGGAGACAGAACAAAATTCTCAAATATCGCTGTCCTTGTTGGGACATTTTTTGGAAACACATACACACACCAGTTACTCTCATCAACTAATGTATCTGAAAACAACAGATGACATTTTAGCAATGCAATGAGAATTAGTGGCAGAAAGTCACAAATATACCTAAATAATTTATGTTATGTTTTATGAGTGCAGATTTATGTTGCCCCCTGGTGTAGGGATAGTCCTATGCAGACCAGTAGTCAGTCTGTTAACACTATTAATATCAAAAGCCGTAAAACTCTTATATGTCTCACATGAGTTGTGGGGGAATTATTGATTGCATTATTTTTCTGTAGGAACGCAAGTCTGAGGACTAAATGTCAATGAATTCCATATGAATTTACAGTATGATGGATGGACTGTATAGAAGAGAGCTATGGGACAAAACAAAGAAATTGGTTTCTATTCTTGCATTTTATTTCTACACAATGCCTCCAATTTTACATAGATGCACAAGCATTTGTTCTCCCACACACCAGCACCTCCAATGAGAAAATTTGTGACAGGGGTGTGAGATCATGAGTGTCTGCACCTAATTCTCTAAACCCATCTGCTTTAACAGCTTGTATCAATTCTGACTGCAGGTGGACCATCCTGCCTTTAACTCTCACCTACTCTCTCTGTCCCTTCTCTCATCTTCTCTCCCCAGCTTTGGCTTACATAAACATTTGGTCCAGATTTCTGTGTGCCTTGTGCCTGAATAAGCCATACAATGCCCACAAATACGGGACAGAAAGAAATCTGTGACATGCTTTCAACCATCACTGCGCATCATCCTAAATGATCCCGTCCTCCCTCTACCAGTCAGCATCTGCCTGCTGCAGCCTGGCCAGCTGTGATTTGTGTTCAATGATGTGTGAACAAGCGGCTCGTTCCTCTCGTCACCCACCACAAAACAGCCCAGCCACTTGGCAGAACAGGAAGATGAGCACTCCTCACCCTGACTTCAGTGCTTCCGTGCTCCCTGCACAGATGCTGATTTATTGCACTTGCGCTCCATCTTGGAGCAGGTGTTTAAGCATCATTCAGGCTGCTGTGTATAACTCATAACAAAGAGACAGAGATCACTGGAGACCATGCACGTCAAGATAGTCAGCAAGCAAATCGTCAGAGGAGGGGGATCCCTCATGATGGAGCAGAGCAACACCTGGTCATGCCCCAAGGAGAAACTGGAGAATAAGAGTCGCAGCAATTTATTAGAAACACAAATTTAACTCTCCATGGGTGCTTTTCTGTGGTTGAGAGAATGTTCCAGGTGTTAGGGAAAATGTGCATTAGACTGCATTCTTCAGATGGGAAAGTCACACTAACCCACTGTGTGCCTGAAAAGGGACAACCACAAAATTGTCTCCTCCAATCAGCTCAGTCATCAGGAACTGCTCTGATGCTGACAGTGACAAATATGGCTTTTAATATCCCGCTGTTCCATATTAATTGCATTTTGCTGGAGTTTGGAGTGGCATCAAGTGGAGCATGGCATGAAGCAACAGTTGCCACAACAATTAACACCAAGCAGGCTGCCATGATCCAGGTTCCGCCTGGAAGGAGCCCAAAAGTCACACAGATTCACACACAAACAGCACAGTGAGGGCAGGCTGTTGCACTCAAGCTGTCTCTCTGAGACACTACTGACTAGCTGGCAAGCAAACTACAAGATGATGGCATTTGGTTCTAGATTGAGGCACTGTTAAATATGGCACAAAAGGGTCAAATGTGTTAGGTGGAAGACACAATTATAAAAGACATTTAATTTTCTTAGACTCCATATTACAAATATTTACTCAATAGTGCATACCTATAATAATAATAATAATAATAATAATAATAATAATAATAATAATAATAATAATAATAATAATAATGTTATTATTATTATTATCAGACAAACCAAAATCAGACCTCGAATAAATCTCACAGAAGTATAACACATAACTTGCAAGACATGCATGTATAATTGTGCGTATAACACAAGTAGAACATGATGAAACCTGATGAAAGCCAAACACAGCCCATAAACTCTCTAAAAACAACATAGATACAAAACAATCTAATGTGTATAATAATATAATGTGTAAAGCTACATGAAATTCATACAGTACATAAAATCAATCTAATTCTTTCAGTATTAAAATACTAAGATTCTGAAACTTTATTTTGAGAAACTGTATTAAAGCTTTATTTTCTCAACTGAAGAATATGGGCTGTGTATGTTAGTGGTATTAATTTGTGTACACTGGGTCTGTGGCCTGTTCTGAAGTGATTTGATGCTTTGTACAACACAGTACTAATAAAAATGTATCAGTCTATACTGACATAATATTTTGCACTTTCATTTAGTTACGTCTAAAATTGTTAAAGACAATCTAAAATATAGACAAAACCTGCTTTTTGTATTATTTGAAAAACACAGTCATCTGGAGATGTTGCTCGTAAATCAGCTAACATATTTTTGTAATCTTGCATCTGTCTATACAAGCCAGAAAACACAACCTGTTCTTTTGACAACCTGCTCTTGTTTAATTGGGATTCTAAATGCTTTAAAATACTGGACAAGTATAAATCAGATTCAATGTGGAGAGTCTTGGATAAAAACAAAACTAGGAGAGTCGAGAGATCTGTGGTCAAACTGGAATAAGATAGTAGCTTGTCATGAATAGGGAATAACAAATGAATGGCCAAGTAAGATTTCACTTATAGTATTTTTTTTTTTTTCACTTACAAGCTCTTCCATTACTGTGGACTAAATTAAAACAAAGCAATGAATTAGGCAGCCAGATGGGGGAAAAGGACAAAATAAAGGAAAACATGATGTGTATGTCCAAACAGAAATGTACTCTGAATTCTCGCTGCTGCTGACACCACATAGACAGCCTATTGGTGAAATTACTGTGGACCTCAGAAACCATGAAGATGGCCTTGTTCTGGAGTTGATACAGTACTACTTTGCTACAGTAGACAGTACAGTTACCACAAACATTTTTTTAGTCAAGGCTTGATAACCTCAACAAAATAGACTTCATATTGAAATTATAATGAAGATTAAGGTTAAAAGATTACAATTTTTGGACATATAGTATAGAGTTATAGAACAGAATTGTTTATAATTTCACAATTCAGTGTCATCAAAAAGAGGATTGGTGAGACCCTGTTTCCTCTCATGGTTTCTTCCTCATATTGCCTAAATGAGATTTTTCCTTGCCAACATCACCTTTGCTAATCTGGGAAAAATCTCTACATGTTAACATACAGTATATACATTGAAATCCTGACTTTATAAAGCTGTTTTTTTCCATGTCTATTGTTAAAGGTACTACACAAATAAAATTGAATTGAATTGAATTAGTGTTTCGTCCAGCTTGAGTTACAATTGGCAACATAGAAACAAATAAATGAAGTGAAAAAAACAGAGCAACTCAGCCTTCACAGTTGCATCTTGAATGACGGTAATTATGTGTTGCAGACATAAGAATTTTATGCTCTCAGCCAAAACCAGGACTTGCCAAACCTACAGCATGTATGTATTTTGTATTTATTTATACAACATCTAAAGTACAGTTTAGTTACAACTTTTAACAGTTTCCAGTTTATGTAAATGTTTTCTTAGACTTGTGAGTGGGAGATGGTAGGCTCAGCTTTTTGCTCCACAGTCATGTCAGGAATGTCATGATTCATCCAGCCTCAGGCTAGCCCCTGGCCATCAATTTCTATAAAGCGCAAGTTACCAAGGGGCCATACAACTTTCTCTAAAGTGGGTCAGTGGGCAGTATGTGCATTGCAGTATTTTATGTAAAATGTAAAATGTACCCTTTTTTATCCCTCCAAATAAGCAGTCAGGTGTCCCAGGCTTGAAAGCACCAATGTTTCTTGAATTAAGGTGTGGACATTTGATTGTGCTTGCTTGCTGTTTTTAGAAGGCTTTTTGCTTTGCTTACATAAGTTAAACACATGCAATCTGAAATTTAGCAAGTGGTAAAGTGAGTGCACTTTATGGAAACATGGTCACAATGCATTCTTCATTTTGCAGTAATGAAGGCAATAGTTCAAAGCCACTGGACCATTTACTCTGCAGATGGGTTTGTGTAGTACATGTTCTAAACACATGTATTTCAGGGAATAAAAGCATGCTGGTTGAATCATAGTGCAACTGTCTAATGCTTACACTCATTTTTTGTCTCATTCATTGTCTAATTCATTGTCATTAGATTGTATTATTTGTTCAGTTACTTGTGGTCAAATATTGAGTTGAGATTTTCCTCCACTTAGCTCTCATTGGACATTATGACTCATGGCTTGAAAACAAATTGCAGCACTGTAGTGGACCCTATAAAGTGCAAAAAAATAAAAAGCAGCCAGACTTGGGCTTGAGATTGGATTTACAACCCTTTCTAGCGTCCCCAATTGTGTTGCCCCCAACCTCCCCAGCTTTATCAAGACTGATTCCCATCTGCTTCTCTGCCGATCAATCATGAGCAACACCATGTGCCTTGACCAACCCAGCAAGCAGTACACAGAGGCCTGATGACTCCATCCATTATCTTCCCACTGCGGATGACAGAGATGATTTGTTTGATTGGTGTTTTATTTGATCAGTGGGTATAAGCAGATATGGGGAATTGAATGAAGCAGATGTGATTGAATCAGATGCACATCGAAGTGTTGTGAAGGGAGAGGAGACTGGGTTGCCCAGGCCTTGTGTGGCATTGAGTTGCCTGCGACAGAGAAACACCTCAGCATTCCCCCGTGGAGACAGCAGGCAGGCCTATCAGCTTAATGCACAGTGACATCACATTAGCAGCAGCACTCAGCACCTCTCCTCCACCACCGTCTGCCCCATTAATTAGGACTGAACCATCTAATGCTCTATTCCCCATTCCAAACGGCTGAAAATGCAAACTGCACCATGCCCTCCCTCTCCTCTTACTCATGTATGTGCACACCTACACACACCCACTATACCTTGTCAGCACCCCATCACACTTTTGAGGTGTAAGAGCTCCTTAGATGAGCTGAGGACAGCTACCAAATCAATACCCTATTCCTTCACTTAATGGCTATTTTATCAATGTATTAAACTGTGTGTGTGTGTGTGTGTGTGTGTGTGTGTGTGTGTGTGTGTGTGTGTGTGTGTGTGTGTGTGTGTGTGTGTGTGTGCATAGTTAAGGTTGATGGTGTCCCCCCTCAACAATTGCTGCCTTTTACAGACGTGGCTAACCGCCTGTAAGAGGTTCTAAACTGCAGGTATGGATTAGTTCTTATAGTTGCCAGAATGTCAGCTTCATTTTTAAAAAGTCAATTTTTACTAGCAGAAATTTCATAGACTATGTAAAAATCTGTATACTCTCTTGAAGACATTCCAGGCAAATTAAATTGATATTATTCCAAACCAGGGGTTTCAAACATATCTGCCTGGAATTCTAAGGATGTTAACCGCAGGCCTAAATATTATTTGTAATTTATTCATTCATATTAAGTAATCACTTTATCCTGCCCCAAGTCACTGTGGATCCAGACTCTCTTCTGGTAACAGTACACGTAAGGCAATTTTTTTTAAAAACTCAGTAATTTAGTATCTTAAATGCAGAAACAGGTTTTTAGAAACAGATTTTTATGTTTAATATATTATCTTTTCACATTTATTTCATGTGTTTTTACTTTTACATGTGATTTTTTTTCAATGATCAATTATTTTAACATTAAATTTCAGGGTCTAACATGGTGAAATTCACATTCACATGTTTTTCACATATTACAATCCTATATTACTTACCTATTAATTGGTGTCTCTGTATTGTTGCTTCTGTAAACATACCCTGCTGTTTCTGAGCAGTTTAATTAGTTTATTTCAGGTTGCCATGTTTTTTTTTTGTTTTTTTTTTCAGGGCTGTAAAAGTGAAAATAAATTATGTGTTCTGTTTATCTGGCATACCTCTGTCCCAAGCAAATCAATCACACTGACCGACATAACTTTAAATATGTTTAGCAAAATCAAATGAATTTCACACCTCTCCTGATACAGAGTTTTGCATATACACTTGTGGCTACAGTTGATTTAACATCAGTTTCTGCATGCTTATATGAGGCTTATGAATGAGGCACTGATCCATGACATTTACACCTGTGTTCATTAAAGTGGAAGGGGATAATATCCCAAGTCTTTTTACAGACAGCATCGTTATTATAGCTAACATTGTGGATATTTTTTTTGCTGTTTCAGGCAGTCTGCTAATAATAGGTCTAGTAAGTTATATATGCATCAAATACACATGTATACATACAGCCTCCTCCAAATGCATTTGTTACAGAAGAGAAAAGCCCCTATATATTTTCAGACAGGCACCATCATTTGCCTTAATGTTTATTTACTGAGTGAAGAAGGCAGAGAGACAAATGTGTTCAGAAGAATAAGGTGCATTAGCAAGTAAAGCAATCCGTTAAATCCTTTGGTCATGATCATTTAGGTAATGTCCTGTTCATTTTAGATTCATGGTTTCCAGTCTTCCTGGCCATCGACTCAGCTCGGTGTAAATCACTGCCTGGCTGTTACCATGCTCTCACTTTTTCTTCCTCCTCTTTCATGTTTACTTAGAGGATAATTAACTGTGTAATGGTATCCAATGCTACTTTACCTCCAAATCTAACAAGAGTGAACAAAATTACCTTATTGTGTGTTGAGATTCAATCCTCTCTCCTTTCCTTTCATCTTGAGCTGAAGTACCACATGCTTTCATGCTCTCTAAAGTGGCCAAATGAAAAGTAGATGTCATGCAAGAAAAGCCGAGCAAGAAATCACGTAACGTACAAAAGCTTGTGTACCTACAGATGCAGCTGTATATATAAGGATATTCAAATTCAAATATTATGTTGATCATTATAATAGAATTCTGGACAGAATTATTTATGAACACACATTGCTATTCACAAGTTCCCTTACAGACCTTGAGCAAATGTGACTAAAAGTTATAATATTTAGAAATGTTGTATCTAGCAACCACCAAGGCCATTTTTAAATCAGAAAAGTAATCAGAGACGTTTTATTAAGGCAGGGACATTTTTTTAACAGATTTGTTATACCCAGCAGATTTTTTACAAAACTAAAAATCTCAAACATTTGAGAGTAGGGTGTATAACATAAAATTTCACATGCTGAATCAGAAAATCAAAAAGAAATAGTTCTAAATTCACTGAATATCACATTGAAGCTGTGTAATATCATACATTAGGCACATACCATACATTAGGCACATACAATAGTGCTGATACACACATTTATTTAAAGATTAAATGTTTAACAGTTGTATTTCTTCCCTGTCTGACACATAACAAAATGTGACACTAAAAGCTTAAGGATTTAGACCATGACAAACCATTAATGAGTTGAGTATGGTAGACTTGTCTGTAGTTTAGCACTTTGCCTACTTAAATATTCATCTTGCTGCATTCTTTCTGAATAAGTCTGCCTTTCTGTAAAAGAACTTTGGAGAAATCTTAATATTTTAACATGCCATCAATAATGAACATAGTGACACCATCTTTCTTATTATAGATTTTATTACATGAGTTTTTAATAATGTATATGACATAATATTATCTACTGTAAGCTGGGTATTTGCATGCTGTAAATCCAGATCTTGAGCTTTGGAAAGCAGATATTATCTACAATATTTTATTTACATTTTTAGAATGCCCACCAGCTAAAACTCAGTGGACAGGGTTACATTCCACCCATTAATGCTGCTATAAATAATTACAAATCAGAGAAAACAATGAACCTCACTACATGTTGCCCATACAATGTTAAACAATTAATGATCAGGGAATGAATTTTTACCAGAATTACAGAGTGGATACACCTGAGATGAACATTATGATGATTATTGGTATATTTTATACAAAAACGATATTGAGGATATTGAGATTCATAAAAAGTTCCAGTTTAATTGTTGCTGACAAAAGCATGCACAAAAGAAAAAAACAATATAAAAAAAAAAGAACCAGAGACCTTAGAAATTAAAAGGGCTTGAAAACTGATGCCAGCTTTCTTCTACTTTGACGGGTAATCAAGCATGTATTTGTAAACTGTTTACATTTTACATATTTCCTAGTCTTTAGCTGTGAGTGACATTTGTCAGTGCCATACAAAGCATAACTTCTCTTTCAAACATCAGTAGCACACACACCAAAATATTTTTAAAAATTAGTGCAAGAATCAGATGTTTGGAAGCATTGTGTGGAAGAAATACATCTTTCGGGGGATGGAATTTGCAGAGAGGATATGGCACTCTGCCAAGTCTAGCAGAGATAATATACAGCTACTTTAAATTCATACAGAGGGCCTATAACCTATGACCATGGTGCCTGCTTCCCTACACTACCCTACACTTTCCACACTATAAGATAAAAAGGTCAACAAATGTGGAAGAGTGTATTAGGTTGGAAGATTCACTCAAAATAGCCTTGCTTTACAAGAATTTTCATCCCATGGGTTTGTTAGTAACCATGTTGCTTGGTACAGACTCGGACAATTCTCAGAACAATATCACTAAGAGTAACTGGAGAAAATACACAATGTTACCTATACTTTTCCAGAAACTTTTCCTTAATGCTACTTTTGATATTTAGGAAAGAAATGTTAGTTTGGGGCTAAAGTAACCATGAATGGAGAAAATATGATTAAACAAGTACATGCTTTCAGTAACGATTGTAATCATTGTTGTTTATTTCCTTGCTAAGTGGCCTTCGAACAGAGCCTTGAAACATCCTTGAACACACACATGCTTTGCTATAGCCCATACAAATGGAGTGTATAATTCTCTAAAGGGACCAAGAAAAGCTGTACTCCCAGCCAACCTGACTCATTTGACCTACTAGTGTCCCACAGTGTGGGGGCAGCCACTATGATTTATTTGTCGAACATACAACTCTACTCAAGGTGTATTAAATGGAGCCAGAGTGCTATCTTCTGTCTCTTCATGGCTCTCTTCCTCCCAGTGTAAATTTCTTCTTAAACTCATACTTCATTTATCATGTGCGCTGTCTACCAAGGACATTGTTGGACAAACACTAAACTTCTCATTCTTCAACTTTCTGATCATTCTTGAGGTACATTTATAACTATTTATATATTATTCTTGTAGGAAATGTTTTGCATACTGTACAACAAAGTATCCAAATTAGTATAATTAAGCATTCATTCATGCACTACAGTAATTACCTTGGGCCTTTGTGGAATAACAAGCACCCATAACAAGTATGTCCTATGAATGCTCAATGTCAGTGTTATAAACAATGAAATATTTCTGTTCCGGCTGTCATTAATGTGTCACGACTTAGTGGCTTTGTGGCCAGTGGGTACAAAATGTTTCTTAACTGCCTGTTACATCTTTAGGAAGAATTAATGAAATATAGCCATGGATAATTAGTTGCCTTGCAAAATAGCAACATGGGAATTTTAAATTTAAGCAATATCATCCTAAGTTTGTGTACACCTGCCCCTCGTATATGTGATTTTTGAATATGCAATTAAAGATTTATTCCCCATTTGCTGTTATAATAATCATCACTCTTCTTGGAAGACTTTCCACTAGATTTTGAGTGTGGCTTTAGGGATTAGTGACATCGGGCACTGATGTCGGGTGAGGAGGCTTTGGAACAGGTTTGGGTCTCTTACTTTCAGTGGAGAGAAATAGTTGTGCTATACAGTAGCATACAAAGGCATCCTATACACTTGGATGCTTACACACACACCCGGCCGTATAGAGTATATCCCGTAAGATCATCAGTCTATTAACACCATGGCTGTGTACAGAAACAGATCTTGGATAAAAGATGATATTTTACTGCCTCTGTAGGTCAAATAAAGTAGTTCATTGCATAATAAATCAGTATGATACATACTACATGTAAATACGGCATTACAAGACTAATTTGGATTATTTCATTTTTAGATCTTACTTAATTATTTAATAAAAATGCTGATAAAATCTGTAGAACTGACATTGAAGTGTCCTAAAGTGGACTGTGTCTCAAGAACAAGTGTTGCATTTTGCATTTGCTCAGCATTTCTTGCCAATTGCGCATGTTTTGCCTATGTTCCGGTTTCATCTTTTAAACGAAAAGGTCTGAATGAATAGTTTCCTGTAATGAAAATATTCTCCACCAAGAATGGCACATAGTCATAACTGTATAGAATTAGGCATTCACTTTCAGATATCTGCATGGCTGCATGGGAAATACATTTATCTACCATTTTCATCAAAACAATGCTTTCAACAACACTGATGGGGCTTTCTCAGGGCCACTTTCGTACGAAACAGGGCATGGTCCTCTTGAAAAATGTGATGATATGTGAACTGTGATGTGAACTATGAAGCACACTTCAGTACCAAACTGAGACTACCTGTAGGAACTACCTGTTTTAGTTTAGTCTGAGTTTAGTTGCACTCGCACTGAACCATGATTCCCATGAATTTAATAACAATCAAATTAGCACTTGTTCAGTCATTAAAAGATCCCGTGCTTGTGTTTTAGCCAAGGATGACATTCCTATGTGTATCAGAGTGTCAGGAGAACATTGAGGGACACAGAAGAGATGACATGCCTAACATAATACCACCAAAATACAAAAAACAGCTCTAAATTGAATGCAATAGAACATCTTTTTAGGTGTGGTAGAAGAATTAATTTGTGCACCTGAGAAATCTATAGGAACTGTGTGATGCAATCACGTCAGCATGGACAAGAAGCTCAAAGGAATTTCCCAAAATCTTGTGTAATCTATCAAATGAAGAACTGAGGCTGGTTTGAGAGCAAAGAGAGGCCCATTCCAGTATTAGTATAGTGTTCCTAATTAAATCATGAGGAAGTGTATATACACAAGAATATGTTGCTATAGTACAAAATCCAAAAAAAAGAAAATCGTACATCTTTTTCATTGGTTAGATACTGATGCTAGTCTTCAAGGACATAAAGCATGTATGGGAATGTTTAGCTTGAAGAATTTTATTAAATTCTTAAATTTTATTGCCATTACCATTCATTGGAAAGGTAGTATAGAGATAAAGTCACAAACAGAGTATTGAGATTTCTACAAAAAATCAAATCAGATCTTATAATCCCTGTTCAAAGAGTGGCAAATAGTCGTATTGTGTTTCATTGTTTTCTAAATTTTTAGGGGTTTTTTTTGCAAAAAAGAAACTCGGTGTCTTTGCACTTATCAGTCATCTGTCTCAGCAGCTAAATACAGCACAGTGAATGCATCTTATTCATCTCTTGAGATTTAACATCTGGAATGTAGATGGCAAGTGTTAGGCATTGCCAGTGCTTTGACACCTCTTCTATCACTCCATTGCACAAAGTAGTACAAAAGAATGCTAGAATTTTACCGAATGCACAATCTTAATCTCTGTGTACTAATGTTAAATATCAACATTGTGTCACTAAAACCTTCTAATATAATTCTTTCATTGCTTGACTGGTGGATGGAATGATTTGGAACAAATGTCCAAAATCCTTGTGTGGGCTTTTCATCTTTTCATATTCGTATTCTGTAGAAAAATAGGTATCATGGTTTGCACAACTTATAAATCAAAGCACTAAGGAAAACTGACAGTGATTTCTAATTCTACCCATGACAAGGCCCCTGAGATAGAAATTCTAATGAATAAAAGATAATCATTCATGCAAAGCTTTTGTCTAGAAGGCTCAACTCATTTTCAATTATAAGCAAGCTTCCCTCTTTACACTAGAAATAAAGAACACTGTAATATTTCATCTCTGACTATTTTCCATTTGTAGCAAGTCGTGCTTGTCCTCTGTAGCAAGCTATACTTTTATTAAAGGCGATGAGATTATGCATTTAATATCAGAAGTAATAGAACAGAAAAAAATAAGATCTAATAGATATTTCACAGGATAATCTACATTGTTGTTATAGTTATTGTTAAATAACTTGTGGTTAATACAAGGGGAAAGTGGTTGAGCCTGTATGGTATAGAGAAGGGAGGAATGGCTCACAAAGCATACCACCTCATCTTAGAGTGCAGGCATGTATGACTGCCAGTGGCACTTGCATCATTGCATTTATTAATGACTGCTGAGCAAAGCAATAGGATGAATTATGATTATGAAAATTGCAAAGCTATATTATTTGCTCAGATATAGCCAAACGCTTCAAAGCCAATGACTAGAAGCATATTTCAAAATCAGCTCATTTTTAAAAACATTTTTAAGACATGGAACATAATGACCAAGTCAATCATCTGACCTTAATCTAGTTGAGGATACTTTTTAATTTCTGAAGACAAAATGTCCCAAGAACAAGCAGGAACTGAAGACAGCTACAGTAAAGTCTCTTTCAGACAATCAGCAACAATAAATCACAGTGTCTGGTGTTGTTAAGGAATTTCAGACTCCAAGCAATCATTAACTTCAAAAAATGTTCACTCATGTATTAAAAATGTAATTTATGTTTATGGTAATTTAACCATGTAAACACACCCAAATTTAACCTACACTTCAAGATCATATTCTTTCTTAAAATTTAATTTCAACTCCAATATCCTATTGTACAACAATAACCAATGTCTAAATATTTGAGAATCTGACTGTAACACCACCTGTTTAGATCAACCAGGTCTGATCTGGATTGACAATGTGTCAAGTGTTCTTGATTTTTGAGCTATGTGTCTACCATATCTTTGTACTGTTTACAAACAGACAACATGTACAAGTGATAGACAGATTAGAGCATCATAATGAGCTGAGTTAGCACACCATAAAGAAGACAAACATCTGATCAAACTTGATACTGATTTTGGAAGTAAAACATTTCAGGAGCATCAAAAATTATCGTTTTCTAAAATGCACAACACACCTCAGAGAGATTTTGCCTATATACTGTGATCCAGAAGTAATAATTATGAATTTCTGTTATCTTAAGATTCATTCACTGCATCTTAAAAACAAAAATCTGATAACCATAGCATTTTTTTGGTCCTGTAACAAGACCATTTACAATTGTGTTGTTGCTTATTGCCTATGACCACAGTTTAGTATCTTTGGTGAACTTTAACCACAAATATTTGAACTTTTTTATTGTTCAAGCTTGTGTAGTTAACCTTTCTGCTAAGCATCCTGGGAACACTTATGCTACTGATATGAGCATGTACCCCTCTCATCTGTTATTGCATTCACTTCATGATTTCCACTCCAGCCTCATTATTAAATGCATATGGAAGGCCTGTGATTAAGGACTATAGTCATATTTCTCCTGTGACTCCGGTTGTCCTGTCAGCCAACACGAATTAGTCACGATGATGATGAACACCATGCCTGCCATATTCAAACTCAGTAACAGCACACTCCACACACATTTGACATGTGTGACTGACAGTTGCCCTGTTTCAATAATGAGCAAGACCTGATTGTGGGCTGAATTATTGTTATATTAAGATTTATCATGCCGGCATCTATTAGGCTGACTGAGACACATGGCCGGTCACTGATGAACATGAGGCCAGTCACTGATATGACATAGATCAATTTCACAAACATTACTACTGCTTGCATAGAGCGTGACTATTTTTTTATATATGAAAAAAGTGCCAAATGAGAAATTTGTGTAAAAACTGAACTTAATAAGTTTTTGTTTAGAATGACATTTATTTACACACCTTGAAACTGTGGTTACGACATACTGTAGTAGTCTTGATCTTGGTTTATTGAAATATGCTGTAATGTAAGAGCAAAACAGTTGACGTCATTTATTTCTGTGAGTGCCAGATGGTTTTGTTTCTTCCTGCAGATAAACAATTTTCCCCTCCTGTCTTCCCTCTCCACCAAAAAAAAAAGTCATTCAACACAGTCTCTGACATTACAGCTTAATTCCTTGGTAAATACACCACAGAATACTGGCACCTGCTACCTTCACATCCATTGCTCCTATATATTTTTTTTTTGGATAATTTTAGAAACAAGGCTCTAAAGTGTCAGGGCTCTTTCACACATCTTTGTTTACAAGTCCACATTAATCTGTGCAAGAAATGAGCCTGGTGCAGCAGACCAACACATACGCCACATGTGCTTTGTTATGGACTACAGACAGATCACCCTGTGGGAGCGGCAAAGAGAATACGTCAAGGACAAACTGCCTTGTTTGGGGAAACTTCTTTCCATATCCATTCTTGCTTTCTTCTTTTTCCTAGTTTCAAATTCAGGGCATTCAGTCTTTTAATGGGAAAATGGTGTCCTCTAAACAAATATGTTTATGATACTCATCTCCAAGTTATTATCCTTTACAGCCTCTCCTAATTGCCATCTTCTTTCATTTCCTGGTTTACAAATATGAATTTCATGTTTTTTTTTTGTTCACAAGGAAGTGCTTATTGATTTTGCTGGTTTTCTGGGGAATGAGAAAAATAAAAATATTCAGTTCTTTCATTTGAAGTACATTGAGATGACTAAAGTCTGTGTTTAACAAAATAGTGAACAGTTGTATTTTAACTTTATGGCATGCCACTTATTGATTTTCCTTTTTTTCCTTTTTTTTTTCTTTTTTTTTTTTAAATTTTTTTAATTTAAATTTATTAAATTTCTTCTGTATTTTTTTCTCAACATTTAAGCAAATTTTTCAAACTGTGTCTTGTCATGCTGGAACATGTTTGGATCCTTAGTTCCGATGAAGGAAAACTGTAATGCTATAGCATACAAAGATATCCATCCAACTTTGTGCAAAAAGTTTGGTTCACATTTTGGTGTGATGTTCAGGTGTCTACTGGGTTTTGCCTCTAAGCTGCATATTCTACATATATGTTTCCATGTAGGAATTAATTTAAGATCATAAAATCTACATTTTATACCTATTCATACTTATATTATCTTCTTATAAACCATCATTACTGGTAAAAATAATTCAAAGCAAGTTAAGAGTCTTTTCATTATCATCAGCGTAACTATGGGTGTTTCATAATGAAAAAACACACGGTATGATAGAAAGGGTTAAAAGAGTTAAGCAGAGTTTGATCAGTCCCTGAGATCAGCATACTCTGTGGCAATGTCGCCGCATCAGCAACCACAGAAGGGTTTCTAAAGTGAGGTGTCAGTGGGAATTAGGCAAGCGGCTGAGCTCTCAGCTAACACCATCGGGGCAAGACAGGTAGATCCCAGTGGCACTTGCTGTAATCAGAATCAATCTCACAAGGCGTCAGGAACAGAAATTGGTGCTGATGTGGTGTTTGTCAGAGACCCAGCACAAAAAGGTAGAATCGGGACTGATAGTGGTAGGCATATGTGGGCATGCACACACACACCTTCAGAACCATGTGCAAATACAGGACACACTGACACATATTTTCATTCGTACAAAAATTTGGAAACAGCTGTGAAACAATGACATATTTTTCACTTGGTTAAAATAACAGCACTGCATTTTCCCCTCAAATGCAAATAAGATGTCTAAATGCAGACAATTTATTTAACACTTCTTTGATAAATTAATCAAACGCTTCTCATTACACAGATGGTTGGGAGCCAATTATTCCCAGTCCCATATACAATTTTTAATTCATTTGAATTTACGTAGTATGTGCCTGGCATTGATATTCTTAGCTATCATAATTGGGCTTGCTCCTCTGTAGCTACAATGGCGATTGTGAGGAACCCTGCAGTGAGGTCAAGGTTATTACCACTGTGGCAAATAGAGCACTTCTTACTGGATGGACAGTAACTGCAGCTAGAGGCAAAAGATGGAATTATGAAATACTGTATGCATTTAGACACTAATAAATAGTTCTTGGTGCATTTCTAACACAGATCTACACTTTTTGGCCTGTGTTATGACAGCTAGGTCTTAGCAAGATGATAGAGTTAAGATTGATAAGGACAGTAAAAGCTAGCCATTGTTTCTAGCTAAAATATATGAAATTAGAAATATGTGCTCATGTGAAATCCTGAAGCCATTAAGAGCTTTGCTATTTCAGCTCAGAGACCCTTCATTTTTCAAAATGTAAATATCTACAGAGGTTTTTCCATATATTTTTTTCAAACATTCTTCCTCTGTGTAACCCAGATTTGACATGGCAATAATTGCATGCATTCACTGTTAAGCTCTCTCCTTGAATGACTGCTATTTGTGGGCTGCTAATCCTGTTTTTCAACCAGAGATCATTGCTGTGAGTAATGTGTGGGTGTGCAAGGCAGTTGGAGACTTCTAATACCCTGCTGTGATCTTCCACGCTAGGTTTTTGTGTCCCCTGGACCAGTACAAGGGGATGTGGGTGGCACACTGATGACCTGATTATTATGCTACAACGAGTAACAAGCATGCACATGGCTCCATGTATTAGTAAAGATCACTGAATGTAAATAGATGTCATGACTGTTACTTGCAAGGTGTTTGGTGTGGATGTCACTACTATTTTTTATTTTTAATCTTTATCTTTTTATTAGATAAAGTAGGCTAAACTTTTTTTTCTTATTTCTGTTGTTTTCTTTTTTCACAAGCTTCTATGATGATTATTGTACCTTTATTGTAAGGAAAGAAATCAGTTCCTTAACCTTGCTGTATTAGACTGTGGAACAATAACTCAAGAAAGGCTTTAGTCCAGACTCAATACCCAGCAGTGAATGTCTATGTGTGTCAGCATGTCCATGTATTGGCTGAATGCTTAAGAACGTGTGTATCATCGAGCTTCTCTTGTAGTCTCATTCTGCTGCTCAGTAGGGCTGTTTTCAGTGTGAGCTGCTGTGATTGGAGCAGTAATGGATTAGACCTCTCTCTCACTGTGGGATTCCAGATAAGACTGGCATTCTCCTTCTCTCTTTGCCTCACCAGGTCCTGGGTTATCTGCTGCAGGGCTTCATTGAGACAGAACCTCCACCAAGAAGAAAGCCATAGTATTTTCAGCATGTGTCAGGGTATCAGTGACAGCTTCCTTAATGCACACAAGCTGCTCTGAAGAGGAGAATAAAGGCCTGGTCAGAGTGTAACAGCCTCTCACATTTGAGGAGGAAGTAGCCAGGCTGGGTGTCTGATGGGCATCTCCATACACTGCAGAACACAGCGGGAATGAGGATGAAGGGCTGCTTTAATTGCTCATTGTCCTTACGACTGCTTACTCAATTTGCATACAATTCCCATAAAAAGAGCGCGTTCGAGTTGAAAGCAGGATGAGCAGCTAAATGGGAAACCGCTGACAATTTAATAGGAAAGTGTTTTGTGTGATTCCCATTAAAACATTCTGTGTCTTTCAGCGAAGGACAAAATCCACTTTCCACCAAACTGAATGCAGGGTTTTGTTGTCGTGGCTGTGTGTGCAACTCATATTAACTCTTTATTTGAGATATTATGACACAGGTAGGTTCAAATGTGTACGAATAGACAGAACATATATAGAGCAGATCTATAAAATTTAGTTCAAAAAGGTATTCTCAGCAAAATTAAAGCTGATTTCTCAGCAAGATTAAAGCTGATTTCTCAAATCCACTACTTTTAGCAAATGAAAGAAGACATAAGATGTTTCTCAACATATTCCTAGAGTACTATTTTTTTTTTCATATTTTTATGTTCTGCCTATTAGTTTATTTGTTGCATCTAGTGAACATAAGCTTAGGGGGAAAAATGTAATCTATTATACAGAAAATAAGAACGCACAGGAACATACCATAAAAATGGCACTCCACCAAATATGTCTGTACTCAAACTTCACCTTGAAAGTGACTTTTCACTGGACCAGGAATAATATTGTTGGAATCTAATGTGTTCATGGCAAAGTTTACTAAAAGGCATGCTTGTGAAAGCTCTGTGTGTGATGACAGATGGAAGTATGAATCAGTGAGTCTCCCTGCTATAGATGGAGATGTGTGTTTAGTCTATGTGTGTTTTGTCCAGCAGTGCACCTTCCATTACCTGCCACAGGGCAGCGAGTGGCCCTCCTAGATTGTGTTTAATAGTTTTCAGGCGAGTGAAAATAGCCTCTGGGCTCCCAAAGCATATTGCAGTCCAAACTCTAACCTTTTTCCATTGCCATGGCAACCTCTGTGCGAGTGTATGTGCTGCCCAATTATGGCAGATCTGGGATACCTGCTGTCACCAACCTATTTGGTTAGAGTCCTACTGGAGGATCATGTTTCAACCCAAATGATCACTAGAGTAATCATGTCAATAAGATAAGGCTAATTTCAATATATTTTGTAACAATATGAAATTTTCTAATCAGTAAAAAAATAAATATAGGGATTCTAGCAAACTATGTATCCTTATCCATATTAAGAGTGAATAGTGGGGTGGATTCTGAGCAAACACAGAATGAAAGAACACTATCATACAGTTGTTGCAATTGATGTTGTTGTTTTACACTATCAAGCTTGTGCTGGTGCTTTCTGTGTCCTACCCTGCATGTTTCCTGCCCATTTTCTTTGCCACTTATGCATCCAAGAAGGTGGATTATAAGGAGACAAAATGTTTTAATGCAAAACACACAGAAGCTGCATTAGGATTTAGTAGCATATGAAAATATCCACAATGAAAATATAAATACATCCATACATCAATTTGTTTTCTTTGTGAAATCTACAAAATAAATTCAGGTTGAATGCAGACTTTGGAGAAGAAAATAATCTGTACACAAAAGAAAAAAAAATGAATATTTGGCCAGAATAGCTGCTGGTATTATGATTGAAAGCTTTCTATTCATGCAATAACCTTCAATTTCAATAAATGCCTTTACATTTCTACAGTAGCAATTTCTCACCTTGCAGGGTGTAATTAAATGAAGTTAGACAGTGGTGCATTTTTTTGTCTAAATATATCCTGTGGTATAGGGAGACCAGCTCAACCCCTGTAGGAATTGATGTGACAGACAAAAAATAAGTTCTGTGCAGAAGCAGATGTGAAAGAAACAGCTTCTTCTCCTTGATTAATGGCCCTCCAGCTGTTTACCACTGAAGAGTTCAGATGACACGTGTATGCTACACATGAACAGGCGATCTGTACTTATGTGCAATACAGCAGGATCATACATGGTCTATTGCTTTGCTACTGTTTAAGAAAAGAGAGTCACAAGATGGGGTGGGAATATAAATATTCATTTTTTATATTCCTTAAGGCACCAGTTGGGTTTAGAATACTAATGCCATTAGACTTTTAATAATGCCCTACTTTTTTCTATTTCCACATTATTTAGTCTGTTATCTATATCCCTCATATTATCACACTCAAGCTACATCTTCTGCAGAAATCTTTGTGGAGGGACACCAGTAATGTTTTATGACCTATTCTGAACTAGACAGCTCAAGATGGAAAAATGTTTCATGACCCAGAGAGCCATTAGGGTCCCTGCTTCAGACCTCTAAGAGGTCATTACTGCTCTGTGCTTTTTTATATTCAAAGCATGTCTCAGTGTGGTGTAAACCCATGTTTACAGAGTCACCTGTCCATGCAACTCACCTCTCCAGACATGCAGCATCTATTCAGAGCTTAGAACATGCCTGCTTTATATACACCCTGCCTCTTTTGTCTTTATAGTCTACTGGTATGGCAAATTAGTAACTGAAATGTCTACTGTATGTATACAACATAAAATACTGTGAAAATGTTTTCCTGGTAAGTACAATTCCCATCTTCTGGTGGGTTTGATTTAATAAAAATTAGTAGCATGTTATCTACCATGAGAACTAAAATTTAGAACATTTTATTATTATTTATCAAAATTTTGATAGCTGTTTAAATTGTTCAGGGTTTTTTTAGCTTTGCTGTATTTTTGCATTATTATTGCATGTTGCTCGATCGTAAACCACAAAGTATAAACTTAAACCAATTGGTTGTTTAAAAACAAACTTAAGGAAATGTTTCATTTAAGCAGTTAGATTAAGTTCTAAAACTTTGTAAAAAAAAATCTTTATAAAAACACAGATAAAACCACATTACTGAATATACCAAACCAAAACCTGGGTAGAAACCTGTAAAGGATGAACATGACCATACTGATATATGACATAAGAGATCACATCATATATGATATGAAATATCATGTATAGAGTTTGGGCAAAGCATTATGCTGGCATGTATGTATGTAGTATAAATACTGAGCTCAGGTTGCTGTACTGTATGAGTCTATTTTGATATATTTGCATGTCCTTTCCATAGTCGGTTGTTTTCCTCCAGCTTGCCCATAGGTTGCATGTATATGATAAATTTCCTCTAGGTTTAAAAGAGTGAGTATATGTGAGAGTGCATGTTGTCCTACAATGGACTACTATCCCATACAGGGTAAATTCCTGACTCATGCAATATGAGGGATTGATATTTCCAAAAATTGTCCAAAAAGCTTCAAAATATATAAAAATATCACTTTTTGGCACACAGCCCATATTTTTGCTCAGTTTCTATCTTTCAGACATAAAATGTCCCTAAAATATTATGCAACTTTGTAAAAATTTCAAGAACAAAAATATCATCAAAATGATCCTGACTGACCATTTGACTGAAAACTAGAGAAAATTGTCATGATACTATAATTATCACACATTTGTCTGTTATGATTTACAGCTTTTATAAATAAAATTCAGTTCAAGCAGAAAGCTTTATATCTTTTATGCAATGAAACATTTTTACTTAATTAATATACTATACTGTGCAGAATCCCACATTCTCACTCATGCAGCCTGGGTTCCAACCCAGAAACTGCGGGGTTAATTCACAGTGCTGGTCCCTCCCCGGATAAAATGGGAGGGTTGTGTGTGAGAAGGCATCCGGCATAAAACCTGTGCCAAAATCAAAATATGCAGATCGTACGATCTGCTGTGGCGACTCCAAAGCTGGAAGACAATAACACCAACAACATACTATAATGTAGTTTATATTATAATATGTCTTTTATTGATTATTTCTCCCTATAACTGAAACATATTTGCAGATATATATGTGTCTATGTGTCTAACACTTCTTTACCAGATTCTCACACCTTCTATATAATAGTCATTGTGTATACTATAAAGACCTCCTTCAGGGATGTTTAGAGCTTTATTGATGTCGCAGCTCACTTCATTTTACATAGCAATATGTTCCCAGGCATTTTAGAAGGCCTATTATAGCTGAAATGGAATAAAGGACATTTCCTGAACAAAATCCAGTTTATACATGCTCGAAAGAAAGAAAGAAAGAAAGAAAGAAAGAAAGAAAGAAAGAAAGATAGATAGATAGATAGATAGATAGATAGATAGATAGATAGATAGATAGATAGATAGATAGATAGATTGATTGATTGATTGATTGATTGATTGATTGATTGATTGATTGATTGTGCCATCGGTGGGAGCTCATGAGTTCATGTCCAAATAAAAAGGATGGATGTCCTGACTTCATCTGTTTTGGAAAAAGCTATTCTAATTTACACAAAGTAAATTAAATCATAGTTCAAATAAAAAGGAGCTCAGTGGTGTGGAATTCTTGCATCCTTAACACTATATGCAATTTTGCTGTTGTACCCCCAGAAAACTTTTTGTGTCTGTCAGGGTTAAGATTTAATATTTGCAACATTGTAAGCTTAAAAAAACTTAATAATCTAAATACTATTTTACTCTTATACTCATTATCTTAGTTGAAACACCAGCTTTACTTTTTATATGTTTAGTTGAAATAAAAAAAAGACAGCAAACATAATTAATTTTGGTAGTTAATTAAGGCATCATATTCTGCTACCCATTTTTAATTTTCCTACTTAATAGGTAAATTCTAACATTGCAGTTAAATTTAATGAGAATGTCCTCCTACCTTACCCCTTCCAAGTAGTTATTTATCTATTTTAGTACTTTAGTTGCCCTAATCTTGTCCAAGTAAACAGTGCTTAGGACATTAATACAGCTCATATGCCATTAAATGCTCATCTGCTTTTACCCTAATTAAAATAATACACTGGGTCCAAAACTCTTCCATAACAGTTGGAACATTTTTGTCGTAGACATGAGATGAGTGCTTGTCGATTTATGTCGATATATTTTATGACCATGATCGGCATATCTGCCTGACAAAAACAGCCTAATAAACAAATAAAGCACATTAGTTACCTAATGGGTACTTTTGTGTTTTATGTACTACACTAGATATTTTTAATAAAGAAAGAAAACATATAAGAATGGATAAAAAACAACAAAAAAAAATAACCCTGCATTAACATTTGGCAGAGGCCCTTATTTAAGGCAATTAATACATCAGTTCAATACTGATTCACTGTAAGAAGAAGAAGCCTTTATTTGTCACATATACATTACAGAACAATGAAATGTTTTTTCCACATATCCCAGCTTGTTAGGACGGTCGGACATGTTGATACAGCACCCCTGGAGCAGAGCACCCTTGCTGAAGGCAGCTTTGTGGTGTTGAGGTTTGCACATCAACCTTCTGAACCACAATCCAGAGCAAAAATTACCCTCAGTCTAAACCTCTGTTGGGAGGTAATACCTTTTTTTAAATAGAAGTGTTAGTTTAAGTTAGTATTTCAGGAAGAGGTAGGTCTGTACACGTCATTTGAAGATTGACCATTACCCTGGCATTTGATAATCATGCATTGTTGGTTGTAAAATATCCCAGTTCTGTGGTAAACTGATTTTGTTAACACTGACACCACAAGAGTAACATTTCGGGCAATCATTTAGACCTGCCTTTTTTTTAGTAGACATCAATCTGAATATGTAATCAGTGGCACTTCCCCTTTCTCCACCCATATTTGCTCTGACTTTCCCACATGAAATTATATTCCCTCCACAAAATTAAATGTATGAGAGAAGCAACTTCTTTAGCAACTGTGTTTAGGCTTTTGCGCCAGATACATATATAATAAGCCAGATTTTTTCGAGCAGAATTCAGCCAAATTGCATCTGAAACGAGCACAAACAGCTCAATACATCATGCTCTCAGTACTCTGGAGTTTGTGCACTTACCCTGCTGACAGCTAGAACTTATGGGACTGTTAAATAAAGCATTACAAGCTGTAAATCCAATGACATGACTAGTCCCAGTTTACGGGGACAGCAAAAGCAAATGTACAGAGCCCTGGAGAGGCCATGATTTTTTATTCATGTACACAGTATACTAAGTTGTGCAAAAATGTAGGTTATCATGACCATAAAAAAATTGTAATGGGTACACACTCCCTGACCATGTTATCTTTAAAAGAGAGCAGAAATTAGTTTAATCATGTTTATTAATTGAGGAACTTAACATACAAAAACTGAAATAATGAATTAACAATTTGCACAATTTAGTAAGCTGCACATTCATTTGCACATGTACATATGAAATAAATGCATCATTTAAATGAAAACGTTTTTGAACATTGTTTAATTATGTATTTTTATTTATATTTGTTGCAGCTATTCCTTCTTTGTATTTTCTGCTAAGGTTGTAAACAGAAAACATTCTACTTGGATCTGACTAACCAGAAAGGT
This sequence comes from Tachysurus fulvidraco, assembly GCF_022655615.1. Classification (NCBI taxonomy): domain Eukaryota; kingdom Metazoa; phylum Chordata; class Actinopteri; order Siluriformes; family Bagridae; genus Tachysurus; species Tachysurus fulvidraco. The sequence continues at coordinate 16,468,560 of NC_062520.1, read as the reverse complement.
ATCAGTTGGAGATCTAATGACTAGACATAATGTAACATTAAATGCTCACTTCCGAACACTGTAAAAATGTACATCTTCTAAATGTTATCGTCGAAACTAAATGGCCACTAACACCCTCAATAGTTGCAACCAGAAGAAGCATTATTTTGGGAAAATGCCTTATAAAAACTGAACTGACACACAAAAGCATAAACCTCAGTAAGAAACACAAAGGAGATAAACTATATGAATACAGAACTTTTTAAGTACAGAACCAATTAAGCAAGCCTATTTTCATTTTGTGTAAAAATTCACAGATTTATTTTTGTCATATTTATTTTACCAGCAAGTATTTTTTTTCCATCCAGAGTGGAATAAAACAAAGAAAAAGACATCGGAGTGTGTCCTTTCAACCACCATTTCATCACAATGTCACCTCCTCAGAGAAAGTAAACACATTCGAGATCCAATCACCTATGGGAATTGTGGCAATCATGTGTGAGTTTGTTTGTATGTGGTTTTGTGTATATGTGTGTGTGTGTGTGTGTGTGTGTGTGTGTGTGTGTGTGTGTGTGTGTGTGTGTGTGTGTGTGTGTGTGTGTGTGTGTGTGTGTGTGTGTTTCCTTTTCTCTTGGCTGATAACCTCTGTAGCACCCCTATTAACCACTGAGAGTTTTTTAAGTACACAGACTGACGACACATGCAGCTTTTTCTTTTTTAACTTGTGTTGGAAACAAAGGAGATTTTGTATACTTGTTTAGCAATGACCATTCATTCATTTGTTTGTTCATTAATTTATTCATTCATTCATTCATTCATTCATTCATTCATTCATTCATTCTTTCTTTCTTTCTTTCTTTCTTCTTCAGTAACTGCTGTTCAGACTTGCAGTGGATCCTACTGGGTGAGGAGGGAATGCATCCTCGTTGGGACGCCAGTGGAAACTGCAGAGTAAAACCCTGCAGACATGAGGAAAACTTTCATGCTGCAGATAGAAGGAATTTACATGTCCTTTTAAGATATCACAACAGCACATGAATTTGGTTTATCTTTTATATATGCTAGTGTCTTGAACCTCTTTATTGGAACAGATAGCTGTTTTAAAGAGCAATGTTGGTAAAGCACGCACAGTGCACAAAGAGCTTCACAAAACCAAGGGCATAAAACATGACAGAGCCACACAATCACTGACATTTAGAAAAATGATCAATACTTAGAAGCAGCTGTATTACCATAGAGTTTACAGCACCAAAATTTATCTTAGCCCCAGGCAAAGGTAAGATTAAGGCAACACAAGGCTGTTGAGATGGCCCAGCTCGTAAAACACCAGGCCATTATCGTCATCCCTGTAATGCAACACTTAGCATTCAAGATATCAATTTCATTTAGTTATGGCCTGGATATCCATTTGAAATTTAGTTACTATTTCAGATTGGTGAGAGAGCAAAAATAAGAAGTGGGAGAGAAGGGGCTCCCCAGCTGCTCACCAGTCGCTGTAATGGCTGTAATTTTCACCACATACAGGGCAGTGCTGCCGCAGGAGGCTATTACAATAAAGAATCGTTTGTTTAACATTTTATAACAAGCTGCCACAGAGACAGGGTTAGATTTGTGGTGGCATGTGTGTCTGGACTAGGCAAGGAATAAGAAGAAAGGGCATTATTGTCAGGTGGACACTTTATGTGCAGATCACAGCCGCTAAAGAAAAGCACTGCACCTTTGTTCTTTACAATATATAAATAGAAGCAATTTTTTTGTCTAGCACATTATGATTTTTTTTCCACAAAAGGGAACCTTTATAGATTCTGTGTGAAACTCTTCAACATATATTGTTCTTTTAGAAAAGGTTACAATCCCTTTATATATAGCAAAACACTTTTTATCCAATTCACAACTGTAGCATGAAAGCCAATCATAAGATAGATTATCTAACATAAACATTTATTCCTAAATGACTGAAAAAAATATTGACATCTGTTACTTGCTTGCAGTTGATATGCACCAGTTGATTAAGGGTTTTAATTGAGAGGTTCCTATTGAAAAGGTCAAATGGTGCCTCTATATCAAATGACCTTTTTGAAGATTTGGGAAGCTTAATCTATTGCTCCAAAGACAGTCTGCAAGGCTTCTATATGGCTTTATAAAATCACTATTGAGCTGGATTAAGCATGTGTGGTATGATTTATTATTGTATATGAATTATTTGATAAAGGTTCTTGCATGTCAGAACAAAAGTCTCAGGAGAAGCACTGAGATGGGGAGGATTTTTGAGGCTTCTGCACTGTCGTAAAGTAGATCAATCATGATCTCTGAGCAATCTGTGAACCCAGAGAACCAAAGCCATTCTACTAAACTGATTCTGCTCTATGCATATTAAGTACCGTGTGTGTTCCTGCCTTGGATTGTCCTACTACCATGAGCTTTGCAAATATGTTTTGGAACAAGATGTGCATAAAGTTTTTTTAGCAGCCAGATTGCTGTTAACCTTTATGTCATTTGACAAACACCATTTAATCTCATTTGATTAGTACAACTAAGCAATTGAGGGTTGAGGGCCTTGCTCAGGAGCCCAGCAGGGGAAGCTTGGTGGTCCTGGGATTCAAATTCACAACCTCTTGATCTATAGTTCTACACCTTAACCACTGAGCTACTATGTCTTCTGTTTGTCTTCTGTTTTTCAGCTGTTTCTCAACTTTTCTCTCACATAAATTTATTCATTATATTTTAAAGGTCTTTAACTCACAGCTTCAATAATCTGATTCAGAGACTTAGGTGCAAATGCAACCATTTTATTGTTAATGAGTCAGAAAAAGGTCAATAACAGTAAACACTGTAGTATAACACTCAGAAGTATTGTATGAGAAAGCATTGGACTAGAATAGGAAACGTCTACCTTGCTGATTTCTGCTACTCATGCAAATTCATCTATCATCAAGGGATAAAACAACCCTAGCATGCAAATAGAATGCTGTATCCAAGCATTTACTGTACATGTAAGGATGTTTAACCTGAATTGTATCCAGGCTGCTTTGTGCTGCTTTACATAAATTGTAATGCAAATTGTAATCATTATTTCATCATTAGTTTAAATCAGAGGCCCAAAAACAGACAAAGAAATCTTGCAATGTCAGAAATCCTGTCAATGCTGCTAAGGCCAAGAACGCAATGTCATCACTTGCAGCACACCAAGATTTTATTAGCATCATTTTTTAGTGTGACATTCAATAAAACTAAGCTTGCTCTTATCACAGTGTGTAAAGATGTGACTGCAGGGTCACAGCACTCTAAGACAAGACTCAAAACCAATATTTAAAAAATGTGCTATTCTAATGTTCCTGTAGAAGCAATACTAATACAGTGTGTATACAGATACACTAACGTAAAAAAGAAAAAAAGAAGAAGAAAAGAAGAAAAAAAGACATCCTCCTTCGTTTGATTGTAGATTGAAATCTGGCACATCTGCTTAACCACAGTTCTAGTGAGGTTAATCCGGTATTATTTATAGCTGCCGGTGATTCATGGCTGATGAGTTCAGCAGCACATCCCGGGCCTCATTCATTAGTAAAGACATCTGGACTACTGCAGTCAACAGTTGTGAATAATGCATTGACAGGTCACAGTTCCAGCTCTGCTTCAGTCACCTATATACATAAATTCCAAATTGAACTATTTATTCAGTTAGAGCAAATCAATATATTGAAATATAACAAAAAAGAGCCGACATTCTTTGATGAGTGTTGTTTATTGTTGTATTCATTAGGTATTCAGATAAACAAACCAAAGCAAGAGCAGACTCAGTGATGTGTGTATACTGTAAACAGACACATACACACACACTCACACACACACACACACACACACACACACACACACACACACACACACACACACACACACACACAGTGACCCTGTATGTTTTGTATTGAAAAGAAACATCTGCAGTGATGTAATGCAATAGTGTACATAATATCTTGATACATGGAGGATGCAGTAAAAGTTCTGCATACACAAAAATGTCCAGAGAAACCAGATGTTTCAGAAAAAAATGTCCTTTGTAAGAAAAGTGCTTATAAGGCTGTATTTACTGTATGTGCAATATCGTACTGTATGTACTGAATATACAACGCTTAGTAATGTGTGAAAATTTAAAGCTAAAACTGTGTTAAAGCTAGATACTTAAGGAAGAACATTTGCAACTTTTATTTGCAAATATTATTGCATAAATACTTATTTGATTTGTTTAAAGCATGGATAAAAACATAGATTAAGCATATTTAAGATTCTGCCTAAATAGTTTTAGCGCTGTTCAAGACAGGGGACTGTGTGAGGATTAGTCCAGCAGCTTTAGCTTGTTTCCTGGAGTAGTTTATGGTGGATTTGGTATGTCTTGTATCACTGTCTTGTTGCAGAAGCACTTTTCAGCCTTCTTGACTGAATGTGTTACATTTACTTTCAGAATTTGCTGATATTTTCTTGGAATCCATTGTTCCATTTATCTGTTCAGTGTTTCCTTTGCCACTGGCTGTCACAAGACCCTAAACATTACAGATACACCAGTATGCAAGATGCTCTTTCAATCAAATTGTTTTATTCCTCACAACATACTTTCTGTGTTACTGGCCAGAAAGTCACAGAATTTGTTCCAAAAAATGACTCTGAGCTATTATTTTGTATAGATAATATTTCCTTATCTTCCATGACTCACCACTCTTCTTTATGCACTTTTTTCAAAAATCATATATACTTTTTTATACTCTGTAACTCCCATGACCTTTTTTTATTATTATTTTGTGATCTTTATTTCTTATTTATTTGGACTTTCCCCATCTAAGCATGCATGCATGCATGCATGCATAAATAAATAAATAAATAAATAAATAAATAAATAAATAAATAAATAAATAAATGATGCATTTTTATTGCATTGAGCTAATGCAGTAGTAGACATGACCTTGCTATTTTCAGCACTTATTAATTAAATACTAGGTTTCCACTCAAAAACTCCCTTGCCCTCTTTTTAATCTTTTAGTTACTGAAGCAGATAATAACTCTAATGCACTGAAATAATTTAAATTCACACCCAACTCCTATGAGCACCTAGTGCTTTAGAGGAATACAGGGGAAATTAATTTGAGAAGATATCACACAGTGGAACAAAAATGAGTGCGTGCAGTCAGCCTCTTTCCTAAAACACACATACTCAGACACACACAAATGCACCTCACACCCTAGTTCCGACTGATAGCACAAAAGTTCTCTTGGTGTAAAGATTGCACAATAAATTTATATGCCACAGATCATCTACACATTAGTCTCTGTGTCTGGACTTAATTTGTATCAACTTCACATGAGGAGTGAGAGCTTGGTAGATGAGTCGTGGTGAGGAAGGAGCCCACTGTGCGGGGCAGGTAATTTCATTACCGTCTCCCACCCGAGCGGAAGAAGCTCCGACAGTTTGAGCTAATCAGAACAAGAAATCGGCAATCATCGCTGTCAGGAGCTGTAATTAGTGCAGCCTCATCTTAATTAAAACTTCAGCTTGTAATTAATAGTCATTGTTTACATTGCAGGGGCAGCACTGATATGAGTGTCATTGCTGTCTCTCTTGGCCTTGCTTCATGTCACCCTGCTCCAGGCCATTTTGCCCATTTTATTGGAACTATTGTTGTCAGAAGAAAGAAAGGTGGGAGCTTGAGGGGAACCTCCAGCTCTACCAATTATTCTGTGTTTGCTAATCTTCTTTGGAAAGTCAATATTGGAGTGTTTTGTAAGGAGCACCTTGCCGGTGGGTGAGGAAAGGGTGAGGAAAGGGTGGCCATTGTTTCCGATAAGGATCACACCATGTGCACGCGCACACACACACACACACACACACACACACACACACACACACACACACACACACACACACACACACACACACACACACTCTCTCTCTCTTAAACTAGAGCTTCAGCAGAAAATATATTTTGCCACAAAAAAAAAAAACATTAATAGGCCACCCATAATTAAACTAGAATAGAGATCATATTTAGTAGCATTTTATAAATGATCAGGGTCATTATTTATAGAAAGCTTGATACACAAGTAATACTTTCACCTTTTATAGATTAAACAACCTTAAAAGAACCATAAAATTAGAACTATGATAGACTTGTAAGTGATTTTTTTTGCCTGAGATGCAGTGCCCTTTTAAAATAATGTAACATCAACATAAGTCAGCTCCTACCATTTAGCTGTCACATTATATAATGTCACACTGTACTTATAAGCTTTGATACCAACATATAATAATGTACTTTATTGCCAAGTATGCTCACATATACCAGGGATTTTTATGGTGCTGGCGAAAGACACAGAACATTAACATTAACTGTAAACAAGGTAAAAATATAAATAGGCATAACTCAGGAGGCATTTACATGTACAAAATGTCAAACTTAATGAGCGTGATATGAGGTGTGTGTTTAGTACTAAACTGAGAGGAAAGGTATATATGTACATGAGATAGTTACAGTATTATTTTATACATACATGGGATATTTTAATATTGCACTAAAAGAAACTATTGGATTTCCTGCCTTTAAGTGCTTTGTAGAACCAGCCAGAAGGCAAACGTTATATAATAATACTGCACGGGAATATAACAATAATGTACTCATACACTGTGTGAGAGCTTTATTAAGAAGACCTGTACATCTGCACATCCAATCATCCAATCAGAGCAATGCAGAAACTTATGCAATGCAGTTAATAATTATCAAACATCAGAATGGGGAAAATGTGATCTCTGTGGCTTTAGCTGTGGTTTGTTTGTTTGTGCCAGATGGGCTGGTTTATTTCAGAAATTATTGATTTCCTTGTATTTTCATGCAAAACAGTCTCTTGTGTTTACACAGGATGGTGCAGAAAACATAAAATATCCGTTAGGATTTGAGTGTGCCGGTGGAAATGCTTTTGGTGTTTTGATGATGATGATGGTGGTGGAGAGCACTGCTTAACATGCTGGACCAAAATCTCCCAAAGGTGCTCACTTGGGTTGAGGTCATAGCATGAAGGCCATAACATATGATTTACATCAATTTTATACTCATTAAACCACTCAGTAGATTAAGTATGTGGATGTGAGCACTTAACGGAGCTACTGCTTTTTTCTTTAATGTGTCACTTGTGTGTTGTGTAAGTGTGTTTGTTTATTTATTTATTTATTTATTTATTTATTTATTTATTTATTTATTTATTTATTTGGAATTTAGTAGATACTTTGAGCACATTCCTGAGACCTTTACTGCACGTTGGTACTGTTGGTAATTCAAAATCAGCAATTAAAAAATAAATAAATAAATAAATAAATAAATAAATAAATAAATAAATAAATAAATAAATAAATAAATTTGGAACACCTGCTATTGTTGCTTTAGAGCAAAGGGTCTCATGAAACTGAATAATATACTTACTAAATAATATATTTATTTGCATGTTTCAGTTTATGTCATTCAGGGATTCTCAAATCCAGCCCTGAGAATGCAGTTTGCATGATGCTAACCCTTACTTGTTGGCAATTTAACTGAGCCCAATAGAAAAAGAATAGCAGCTGGCATGTCAGCTGAACACAAAGCTGGTCCTGTAAAGCTGTGGCTGCCTACACCGTCTGTTTACTTGTAGTTTTCTAGCCTACCACACATGGTTCAATATATTTATTTATCCTCTATTGTTTTTTTATTATTATTATTATTTAGCCTGTATGTAGTGAGAGCTACTCACAGCGTTTTAAAATCTGTATCTGGTTCTTGCATATCTGGCATTTTCCAAGCAGCTGAAGCCTTTATATAAAATAGGAACATGAGTTTATTTCAAGTAGATTACCAGCATGAACATAATATATTTAACAATTGTTGTCACAGAAAAACCCTGAGAAACAGGTTTCTTCATGTCAATTCTTCATGTCTTCATGTCTTAAAATAGATCTATTTTAAGCTTGATTTATTTTAAAGTCACCCGAGTTTGCAATTTCCTAGAGTGCACAGCTTTCTGTTACCTGGTGATGGTCAATCTTGCCAGACTGTAATTTGTCAGGATATAAAAGTGACAGCAAACAAATGTTTCACCATTTAAATTAAATACTTCCATGTAACAATCCGGGTAAACAAATGCAATAAAATGGCAATATTTTTTTCAACATGCCTCAATTTGAATGGGTTATAATCTCCAAAGCAAGCAAAGTGTTCCAGGTACTGAACAATATTTCTTTCTGCCTGACTGATGTTTAATTACGTCATTCAGCCTGTGACCTAGAAATTGATCAAAGCCCACCATCTTTAAGAATATATCAATTTATAAAATGTAAAAAGCTCAGAAGTATCATGAATGAAGATAATGGATTCTGTGAATTGAGGATTCACAGGTGCTTCCTAGGCAGACTTTTATTTTGAAATGTAACATAAACCTAAGATATCAATGTGCTACCTTCTGGAAAATATGATAATAGGAATAATAATAAAAGCCAAGAAGATAAAATTTTAAAGTTTGTGAGCAAATGTTAAATGTTTTTTTGATTCATTCCTTAGAAGCAAAGAAAGGAACCAAAGATAGAGACTGCAGCCATCTGTATACGTTTTACATCTTTGGAAGTTTGACATCTGTTTGATTCTGATAATTGTACCTGACAGTTTGCATTCCAAGCCTTCTTACTCTTCTTCTATATATGTTTTTTGGAATAAGTTCAAGGGTTTTGTTAATAAACTATATATCCCAGTGGAAAGTGCTAGAAAGGATTCATAAAGCAATAAACCACTCAGCAACATCTCCCAAAGCATTCTCAGACAATGGAATCTCCAAATGGATCTGCACTGAAACTATTAAAGAAATCAGAAACCCAAAAGCCCATTTCAGGACACTTACTTCATTTCAGTTTCAATTCAATCTGTTGTAATTTATTCATTGATGACTTTTTTCACAAATACTTAATAACTCTAATGTTTTATTTTTCCGTTGTTTCTCTATTTATCTCTTTGTGTCCCTCACACAGTATAAAAAGGCAAAGAGATTTTATATATAGGAAAGCAATTGAAAGGTGTTTGCTGTTGATGTCATTTCTAATTCAGAATTAATCAGTTTACTTAAACTTAAATAAGGTTTTAATATAATTTTAAATAGTCTAGCAGATTATAATTGTTATCTTTCTATTTAATTGCAAATGAGGTTTCTGGCTTCTGTTCCACCATCGATTTTCTCCTAGCATGCCTTGTTTTTGTGAGTGCTTGTCCATTGTTTGCTTTTTCAGGCAGTATGTGTAAGAAAAACATACTGTCAGCAGCTCAGTAATGTAAAGAAACGTGCAACCTACTCAGGCAACATGACTTCAGGCACAGCCATTTGCAGTGTGTGCACATGCACTCCTGCCTGTGAGGGCCTCCAGGGGAACAATTTCCCTGTCTGTTCTGTTGGCTATGTCATTTCTCACTCTTTAGATGACATGATGTCAGGCGGCTGGGAGTGTGGTAAGATAATTACAGTAATTGATGCATACAGTATGTTAGCAGCTAGCTACCTATCATACCCTCCCACCACTTTAAGATCATGAAAGGTATTTGGCTTCTATGTCTTCCATTCAAAGACACATTTTTTATTTTATTTTAATTGTAGACAATGCCTATTATAAAATGTAAATGTAAGCCCAACATAGAAAAAGTTCATACAAGATCACCTGACTTTGATGCAATCAATTCTCATGTGAACAAGTAATACAATCTTACTAGCTTATTTTCCCTCTGATTCACTGCCTCCAGGTCACAGAATGTGTGCCCAAACAGTAGTCATCACTATCTAAGACTCACATCACATATGATCCTGGAAACCCTGTTCATCATTATCCCGGTGCCTGGTGTGAAGCTGGGGCTTAAGGTCAGAGTCCGTTGCAGGACAACCAGTACGCAGCAGAGTCAGTGATGATTCAACTCACCGGTAAAATGTAGCCTGTCTGTTTCTTGTTAGTTGGCTTCAGGACTTTGGGAATGGGTTGAGGGGTGATATGGATTTCCAAAAGATACTAAACTCAGAAATAGAAATCCGAAACAGTAACAAAATAAAAGTGCCATTATTTGTAAGTATGTAACTTAATAACTATAACAACAAACTATCTTGAAGTTAAAAAAAAAAAATGTTTTATACTCTGTATAGGAAATAGCTTATGTTTAAATTGCAATTTAAATTTATGATTTACCCAAATCAGGTTTTTACTTTACTTTTCTTTTCTTTTGTTAAATTGTTGCCATTCTATTAATAACTGGTCCCTTTCTAAAACAGGTCAAAAACAGGTTCAGACAAAAATAGCTACAACTTAATTCTTGACAAACGTGGAAGTGATTTGACATTAAAATTTCATAAATTCTAATTTGTCTGTGCTGACTGAGGTCACATGGCCATTAAAGGTACTGCAAATAAAAGTTGCCCAAATCATGATTAAAAATGTCAAGTCAGTGTGACTTTTGCTGTGACTATAATAAAGGTGACTATAATATGAGGTGAAATCTTCAGATTTGGATGAAGCATAAATGTAGCCACAAAGTTTTTTTTTTATTTTTTTTTATTTATTTTTTTTTCAAATAGACAACAGATCACATCTATACTGACCTCATACACAGTTACATTATGGTAGGGTCAAATCGGTCTGAACAGTAGGCAATAGAAACAGTACAAATGCAGCCTGAAGCTGCCACTTTCCTCATTATCTTTTACTGTTTAAATATTTTAATTGGTTGTTCTGGTCCACAGGGCTTTACTCATTATGTCTATTAAAGAAGTGTGTGTACAATGAAAACAGTATACCCATTCACTTAATAAGTAATGGCCACAGGTCATAACATCAGTGGTCACAGCAAGGTCAGGGAAAAGTAATAAGATGCTATCTTTTTGGCTGTATGGGAAATATTATGCCTAAACCATTATGATAGCCCACCATGCTATTATAATACCCTGCCACTTTTGAATTTTCAATTATCATTGGTCAGAAGGTGTTGATTAATTTTCATTAACGGTATGGCTTTAACAATAATGCAAAATGCTGGAAGCCAAAGCCGCAGTATTATAGTATTCATTTCAGTTTGTGATTGTATTTTTTCTTTTGTAACAGCTAACTTACAGGAACCTACATAGTAGATGCTCCTTATAACCAAATCCTAATAATTATTTTTGATGTTGCTTTAAAATGTTGTCATTTAAGAAAGAAAAATGTAAAGAGAAAAGAAATACAACACTTCAGGATGTGCTGTTTTGGAAAGATCTTTTTTCAGTTAATAACATATTACACCACCACATCATTGATTATATTCTTATAACAGCACACCCTGTCATGTTTTATTGCTTATTTATTGACATGTGCTATGTTATTACAAGGCAGCTGGGAATTGCTGAAACCTGACCTGTCAAACCTCAGAAATTACTTGGTTTATTGTCGGGGAAGCATTTTGCTAATTGGTCAAAAACAGGACATATGTTTGTTATTTGATCAGAACACCATCACTGAAGGTCACCCAAATACCAGAGTAAAAATGAATAAATGTGGAATAAAATATTAACCTGCATTTGCCTCACACCTGCAGGGTTGGGGGTGTGATTCTTACAGTGTGTGTTGAGTTTGCATGTTCTTCTAATGCTTTGGAAGATTCCTCCTGGTACTCCCCAGTCGAAAAACATGCATTCTAGGCATATTGCCATCTCTAAATTGTCCATAGTGTGTGTGTGTGTGTGTGTGTGTGTGTGTGTGTGTGTGTGTGTGTGTGTGTGTGTGTGTGTGTGTGTGTGTGTGTGTGTGTGTGCGTGTGTGTGTGATTGTGCCCTGCGGTGGGTTGGTATCCTATCCAGGGTTTACCGAGTCTCCTGGGATAGGCTCCAGGTTCCACCTGACCCAGAAGGATAAGCCATGTAGAGAACGGATTGATGGATTAATTATTTACACTGCATTGGCAATAATTTGGAGAAATCTATTAAAAGCAAAAAAAAAGTGTATATATATATTTTTTCTAAGCAGTTAACTTGGATATTCAAAAGAAAACATACTTTTTATGAAAACTGACATAAACATAAACTTTAATACTTCAAGGCTGACATCAACAAGAATCATCTGTCATAAAGAATGCTTTTGTCAAGCCTGATGTCAAGCTGACATAACACTTGAGTTACAAAAAAACTTTATTTTCTTGATATAAAATTGTGTTATTTCATTTTGTAGATTGGCATTTGTATAGCATATGTTAACACAAAGAAGGTCATAAATATTCAGCACATAAAAAATATGTTTAAAAATATACAGGAAAAAATGCTTAATATTTCAAGGGAACATAAGTGCATGAACATTCCAGAATTTGCATGAATATATCATAAGACATGTTATTTATTATGTATTCAGTCGACAGCATTATGGCCGTAAATTTCTAAAAGCATCTGAGTCATCACGTTCTGAGTGACATGGAGTGGGTGAGGGGCTTTTAGAAAGAGTATCTATAGCAAAAAAGATTAAAGGACATGCGCCATTGCAGACCCTGTCATATGTTAGACACTAACCATCACATTACGCTGCAGATCCTACACGCAAAACAACCAAATTGTACTAAAAGGGAATGGAAGAAATTAAACAATGTATTTTTTTTTTATTCAATGTATTTTATGGGTAATTAATAATTCCCAAAGTAGATTTAAGTCAGTGAGATGTGGTGGCAGCATGGAGAAATTGTATTTTTCCATTAGCACAAAATTACGCACACATTTAAAATCATACTATTAAAATAGTTGTTATACTTCTCAGCCTGAAGTCACACATCCTGCTCCTCAGCGCCCGCCCATCTTCTGACCCGTCTGCCTCAGCACCTGTGCAGCAGGCCAGTGAGGTGGAAAATTATATCTTGTCATTTAATTTCCAAAAAACTCTTTGTTTTCACAGAATTAATCTCTTTGCTCTGCTCCACTTAAGTTGAAAGATCAGCAAAACTAAGCAGGCTGTGTCTGTATCTGCAGTCTGTTGAGCAACGTTTGAGAACTCACACTAAGATGAATAATCATCAGCTGCGTTTTTGCCATGGATTGCCACTACAGTTTACTCTGCATAATCCACAAATTCCCTAGCTAAAACCTAATTAAGTGCTTGTAATAAGCATTATTATTAAGAGATATCAGTTCCACCACTAATTTGTGTGCAAGGTTACTAAATAAAATAAAAAGTCAAAATATTTGCATGTAGTAGGTCATATACAAATACATGTACTCTATGTTATGTAATAAAGCTACATTTATCCGCAGACTTGACAAATCATAACTGTATGGATGAAAGGAAATGCATTTATAATACAGTAATAAAGTTATATTTGTGTGCTTCCTCAAAAATATCTATAACAGAATTCAGTGTCATGTCAGAATTGGATTCATCCATGGACTCGGTTTCCTCTACAGTACCACAGTGCTGACCTGCACTGTATTTCTCATCACACACAGTCAAAAAGTCAAGTGCACACACCAATAAACACTTTTTTTTTTTGTTTCCATATGCTTCTGTGTGCTATGATTTTATATGGCTTTTTTTTAAGAATTTTTGTTAATGTTCTGGTTTAGTTTCTTTTTTTCTCTGATAATTTGTTTCCTGATCATATGCCTCTTGCCTTTTTTGTGATTGTGATAGCAAAGCATTTCATCAGACCAAAGGGAGTACTTGAAAGCATCTTTAAAATAGATCCAGCTTGGCTCTCTCACGTGTTTAGGTGGAAGAGGAAGCTGCTCAAGAAAGGGAGAGTTTTCACAGATGTTCATAGATTCAATTTATATACCCTATGTGGTCTGCTTAGTAAGCTAACAACATGACGTTTTTTAAAACGAGTCAACAGAATAGACAGAGTAATGAACTTATTCTCCCTGCAATCTCATATGTTGAGTCTGAAATACAGGTCAAAATGGCTAACAAATATCTAATATGAAACAAATCATAACCTCTTTGAAGTGTCATATTTATAGCCACGAATTAATTGTTAATTCTTGTTAGGGCAATAGTGACTATTTATTCATCCATTTATTTATTAAGAAAATGTTTCTATGCAGCTGGATCTGAACAATTTTATTTGAATAACCCTCTTTAGGATGTTTAGATCGTTTCACATTAAGCTGTAGAATATTGTAGTGCTTATACATGCATATAATTGTATTAATAAATATATCCTCTCCTAAGCAGGACTAAGTCTGGACTAAAAATAATTAAAACACCATATGGCAGCAAGCCAACAAGGCCAATTCACAATTCACTGTCCATGCAGCACCACAACAAGGCCTAATTATAAGAAGAGATATTATCAAATCAGATTCCCTCAGTTGGGTTAAGCAAGGAAAAAAACTGTTTGCAGAATCGATGGTTTTACAAGTGCACCCTCAGGCTTATGAAGGCGTGTCCTTAATGAAAGCATAAACAAATGGGAAAAGAAGGAACTGCTGAGCAGAATAAACATGGACGGAGGGCTCATAGATTAAGACAGCACAGGGGGAAGCAGGTTACTCTTATTAACCTTTCTGAAAATGGCCTGTGTTGAAGGGTTATTGATGACCTGGGTTATGAAGTTGCAATGATTTCTCTGGGAAGCTGAAATTAAAGGTTAAACTATTCACATTAATTGCAGTGCAGGATTGCATATCGACAACTCGCTGAGCTTGTCCACCCTGCTTGCCAATGAGGGTGGAGGGTGATATTGGTGAGTGTTATGAACAAACTGCTTTTGGATGGTGCTCTGTGGCTAAAAAAGCCATGAATAACTCTGAGGGTAACTGCAAGCGACAGCCATCAGAAACCCCACAGGACTTGATTTTCTATGAATAAAATCACCATGGGATTGTACAGTAGCTAACACTGCATTTGCACATAAATGCATGCCTCTTATGAGCACCTCCACAATCCCATACAATTCCTGACCAACATCAATTGGCGCCCTACGATAGCTATGTCTATTCAGGTTCAAATCAATGCAACTTCACTACTTTGAAACATTATGTACAACACGAATGGAAGGAAATTAAGGTGAGTCGGTTTGAGAGAAAAACAGAGAGGAGAGGTGGGGGAGCAAATTGCTGATAGAAAATGGAGAGTAATTTTGGTTCTCCCTGCTGAGTATGACCTCTGGGTGTGCACAGTCATGAAGGTAATGGTGATTGAGGTAGATAGGGGAAAGGCGACTGGGGTTACATCGGCAGTTGGAGTAAGGGTGATTCATCAAAGGGTCGTTTAGCAGCTTGGCTGCACACAGTTTTTACTAACACACCGGGTTCAAGCTAAGGCTAACAAAATAGAACCCTTAGGGTGCAAATCAACTTAACAGGAGGAGAAACGATCAGGGACAGTGATATTGGCTGAAGTTACAAAAGAGATATAAGCCATAAACAGACTGTGTCAGGGGGGAAAGGAATAATAGCCATGGTGAAGTAATGAGCAACTCTTAACAGAGTGTGAGCCTTAATGAAGGACAGGACTAACCATTTGATATAAAGTATATACAAACTTTTTACAATGTTGTTTTAAAATTTTAAAATGCCTTAATTATATACAGACCCTGACCATGTTAATAGGAACACATGTACACCTGCACAATTATGCAGTTATCTATTAATTTTATGTTCAGCCAGATACAAAAATCTCAGTATTCAGTATGTTTTTATTAACTTATAACTTTGTTGAGGTCTACATTGGTCATCTAGTCAACACGAATTGTGTCTTTTTACTTCAACTCTTTTTCAAACTGAGAAATGCAATCCTCAGTGTAGGCTGCAGCACTTTTGTTAGCCTCATGTCCTAAGCATTGATCTTAGCTGACTGGGGAGCCAATGGCTCAGTTGCTGTCAAAGCAACAAATTTCTTCTAAAATCATCCACCATGCTTGCTTCAGCTACCACCTTCCTGAGGGCTGGCTTTTCTGGGGTGAAACAAATTGAACGGCAATGGCATCGCTGCAGGTTTTCAGGTTGTTGGACATTGTTCTTTGGTTAGGTGGAACCCTCTCAGTGAAGACAAGTCAGTCAATGGCCTTTACAGCAACAATCTTTCAATGCTGGTCAATGATCAATTCCTGGCCAGGGAACCTACCCCAAGCACTGACAGTGCACTCCCAATGTTAGTCTCCAACTCAGATAAAGTATAGGGTTGTATCAGGAAGGGCAGCCAGCATTTGACCTGTGCCAAATCAAATATGCAGATAAATTATCCACTGTGGCAACCCCTAACAGGAGCATCTGGAAAAAGTTTTTGTTTAGATTTCAAACAAAATTGTTAAAAAAAAAAAAAAGGCACAAGTTGCCATGAAGGATATAGTAAAGGGTGATGTATACGCCTTACAACTACGGTGAGAGGAAAAGCATCTCGTCTCAGATATTGATATCCTGTTAGCTCAAACCAATCTGATTTGATGTCCAATGTCCTTTTAACAAGGTTTTTTAGCCTGTTGACCTGTTGATTTGTACAATTCTCAATAAACTCTGGGAAGTTCAACTGGTACCAACAAACCATGCCAGGGTTAAAGTATTTACCTCTCCTGACCTGTATTCAGATTATTCAGTTCCTTTATTCAGTACTTTATAGAAGCACCTTTGGCACCAATTACAGGTCTTGTTGGACTCAAAAGGACTCGAGGCTAGGGGTTAGAGGATCTTTGATTGTAAATTTAGTATGAAAGAAAAACAGAGTACACAGTAGCTAAAAATACCATGCAGGAATCAGTCTATGAAATTCTTAACAAGTACCAAACAAAGTAAAGTAGGAAAACAGGTCCCAGTGGTAATTAAAGTCAAAAGTGGGTAATAGGACCAAGGTTGAAAGCTCAGAACAGGCAACACAAATAAAAGCATTGACTGATGAATAAATTGGCAAGACGTCAACACGAACATTGAAAGCTCTGGTATTTATATACATTGGGTCTACAGAGAGTCAGGTGAAATTGATTACCTTAACAATTAGCCCTGTTAGAATATTGGTATTTCAATTCACCTACAGTCCCCTCTGAAAGTATTAGAACGACTAGGGTAATTATTTACTTTTTGCTATGCACTGCAGACAGTTGGTTTTGAACCAACATAAAGATCAGAGAGCTTCCTATGGGAGAAAAAGCAAGTCATTTTGATGCTGACCAGAGCTACTGCATAAGAACTGGTCATAGCATCACAGTGTTTAATGTCCAGGAAAGAATGAAACCACTGGTATTCAAGTCCTTTTTTATTCAAAGTCTGTATCTGTTTACCAGAAAGTATGACTTTCTCTTCCCAAACCTGGTGATCCAGCTTCCTTTTCTCAGCTTCTTGACTCTTTTCTGATCTGTTTGATTTCCAGCAACTTAACAAGGAAATGGGAAATGTCTATCACTATATGGCCAAAAGTATGTGAACACATACTCTAGCATACTCATATGTGCTTGTTGAACATGCCATTCCAAATTTAGTCCTCATTTTAGTGCTGTAACAGCATCCACTCTTCTGGGAAGGCTTAACACTAGATTTTGGAGTATGTGGGGATTTGCCCGTTCAGCCATGAGACCATTAATATGGTCAGGCACTGATGTCATGTGAGGAGGCCTGGAGTGCAGTCAGCATTCCAGTTAATGAAACGTCTCTATGGACTGTGATTTGCACAAAGGGGCGCTGACATGCTGGCATAGATTTGGGCACCTTATTTTTTTATCTTATAAGGGGAATTTTTATTGCTACAGCATACAAAGGTATTTTAATAATTGTGTGCATCAATCTGGCAATACTGTACATACCTTTGTCTATATAGTTGTACCTACACTTTTCTTTTCATAAATATATGTAGATGCAGATAATATTGAAAATTCCCCCATTAGAATTTTCAGCACAAGGCATGTAGTGTAGAACTAGTCAAAGAAAGCCAGTCTTGAGAATTAATACAGATTTTTGTTATTCAATAATGCCCTCTGTTCATCCACTTAAATTAAACCTCTTTGTTATATATTGTCAGATGGATATAATTGCATAGATGATGTTAGTAATAGATAACACTCTAGAATATTAAAAAATATTTAATAATCATGCAGATTTGATGCACATAAAGGCAGGTGCTCATTTGCCCTTTTATTATGTTTTGAGACCACTTAGGACAAAAGTGAGAAGTGTCATGATGCGGGGTAAGGAAGTGGATCCAAACGCATGATAGCCAAATCAACAGGGTTTAATAACAAAAGGACATGAAACAACACACGGACTAGAGACAGGACAAAGACAACAGTAGATTCCACGCTGCACAATGCAACGCGGCACAGTTAAATACACAGGGTAATCACAATAGGAAACAGGTGTGTAGACAGTGAGGAGCAGAAGAAGGCGGGGCAGACACGTGACGAAGAACGTAAACCGATGCACATGGCCAAAGTCCGGGCTGAGTCATGACAAGAAGGAATGGATTTCACCAGTTTAACAGAGGGGCTAATAAAATATACAAATATTGGAGGTAGTCAGACCCAGGAAAAAGGGTTAACCCTAACCCTGACCCTGACACTAGAGACAGGGACTGGTTGTGATTTCCCCAGTACCTCAACTAAGTTGCTATGGTTGGGTCCCTGAGAAAGACTTTACTCTCAACAGTTCAGTTGCATCTTTTCTTAGTTGTAAACTGATTTGAAAAAAGTGTCAGTCAAATACATAAAAATGTAGAATTACACAGCCATACTTAAATATGAGTGGATGGACTTTCAAATAATTAAAAAAATGTAAAAGCACACAGTCATTTTCAAAAATGAATTAATAAGCAAACTACTTTCACAATCAGTGTAAATGCATGACAAATCCATGGAACTGCATTTTCTAATTTCAAGAGTATTACATTGTAGGGGCTATTTTAATACTGCCAGATATAGGCTATTAAATATCATTAATGTAGTGTCTGTGCATTACAGGTGCAGCATGCTGTCACTAAGAAAATTACTTTAATAGTACTGATCTTTTTTTTTTTTTTGCTCAGTTCCTGTTATTCATATGTACCCCTCAGTTTTTAAACAGAAAATTGCACACAAAATAACAATGCTGTTAATAATGCTGTTTATAAGTTTTTTGTTACTGACATTTTTAGAGCATTTCCTGATGGGATATTATATTTAAATATTTTTTTTTTTATCTAAAATCAGTCTGAGCCAGATGTTATCCACAGTTTCCTTTTAATCGTATCCAGAACAATACATCCTGTTTTTTTCTTTCTAACTCCTTTTTAAGAGTTATCTTTCCTTAAATTTATACTGACCAGATTAAAAAAAAAAATAACTCCTGTCCATGGCCAATCAGAACCCTCTATTCCAAGGGTGTCCAATCTTATCCACAAAGGGAAGGTGTGGGTGCAGGTTTTTATACAAATCAAGCAGAAGCTTCTGCTGGTGTGGCTTCTGCTAGGTTTGAATGAAATCCGGAAAGGGCCGGTATGGTGCAGGTTAAGATTGGACACAGTTGCTCTATACTATATATCTAAATCTATAATTATACTATAATTATATTATATATCTATATGCTCAGAATTCATTAGTTTATGTCTTCTGTCTGCCACTGAAGCTTTTTGGCAGATTTTAGCTTTGATTTAATAGACAGTGTGGACAACAAGGCCAGTTACTATATGTACGCTTACCTGTTTTTGAATGTCATAGCTCACAGTCTCAATGTTGAGATCAAAGAACTATTTAAAATTTGATTGTCTGAATCAAGGACAGTTAGAAGACTTTGGCAGTCACACATAACAACACGCACACAAAAAAAAACTGTCTGGCAAGAATGACAACCTGACATATTCCCATTCAATTTAACTTCTAAAGTAAACAGTGAAAGTCACGCTCATCTTGTACTTCACTTGGAAAAGAGAGCAATAGCTGATGGCTATGAACCACTCTCTTGCCTAATAATCGCACTATAATCATTTGATTATACAAATGAACAAAGATAAATCTTGTACTTAGCCCAAGAATCCAATGAACAATATGGCTAAAACAAACATATAATTCAACACTTTTAGCATTGTTTTCTCTGTATGATAGTCCATTTTAATAAAGATAATGCTACTGTCTGATTTCACCCAAATGTCAGGACTCAGCCTGGACTGTGGCTATGTGCTTTTGCTTACTTTCTGTGTTCATGTGTCTGCCCCGCCCTTGTCTCTTCCTCCCCGCTTCTGCACACCTGTTCCTGATGTTTCTGATTGTGTTGTATATTTAACTGAGCCGCGTTGCCTTGTGCAGCGCGGAATCCGATTGTCTTCATGTCTGGTATTGTCTTCGTCCTGTTCCGTGTTTTTGTTAGTTAATAAACCCTGTTTTCGTTTAGCTGTCCTGCGTTTGGGTCCGTTTTTTTACACCAAAATGGATGAGCTTTCCCTGGCTCTGAGAGTTTGCTATTAACTATTTAACAACCATGCTTACAGTCCAATAAATTTAACATCTTTGAGACAATTCTAACTGCAACTGAAGTACTGAGCTATCCATTACAAAAAATAAAAACTTCCACTTTTAGAAGAACTTACTTCTTAAACTTGAGAATTTTACTGCTGTATTTATCTTTTCTCTCTCCTTTCACCAATCATCTCAATCCCAAACTAAAATCATCCAAATCCTTATCTGGCATGAGTGGGAATGATGAAGGCATTGTAATTATCCAGCTGTGGCACACATCAATCATGAGTCCCAGAGACCTTGCAAAGCTGCTGAGATGCAGATGAGGGAAATCCGTTTGACCTGTCCGAGGCTGAATTAATTATCCAATTACTCCTCTCCAACTGACTGTGCTGGCCCGATAACTTCAGAGCTATTTACAACTAACTGCCTCCTCAAGATAACAAAAGACCCATTTACT
Source organism: Tachysurus fulvidraco (assembly GCF_022655615.1). Lineage (NCBI taxonomy): Eukaryota > Metazoa > Chordata > Actinopteri > Siluriformes > Bagridae > Tachysurus > Tachysurus fulvidraco. The sequence goes on along the minus strand of NC_062520.1, from coordinate 16,447,731 downwards.
ATATAATCACCTCACATAGCGAACGTCTGGCAAAAACTCCACACACCACAGCACTTTCATCAGCATTTTTTCCCCTGACATACGGGCAAATAACAGAATGAAGTTCAAAAGTTCAACATCCCAGACAGACAAGCCTTTCCTTTCCAGACCCTTACGTCAAATATTATTGACCATTTTTGTGCTACAGTTAATGAGTGGTCCAGCATGTATTGCCTATTGTAAATTGCAATAGGACATTCCATTTCACAAGTTATGAAAATGGCTACATTTGGATTACATCCCTCTGCAGTAATCTGCAACTTCCTTTTATTTACCACAACTGACCAACTGCAGTTTTAATGCAGTGCATCAGTGTTGCCAAAAACAACAGGTGAAAAGAAACATCTATCAGCAGTCACAATGCATCTTGCAAAGCACAATGTCTTCTTTTCTTTCCAAAGTATTTCTCTGTGGAAAAGAAATCTATAACTCTGCAAAAGAGCTCAGGTCTTTGATATGTTGATGGTTCAGTCCCACTCTTCCTTCTTTTCAATCAATGATAGTGACATACACAGCTTAAGCTTGAGAAAGCAAATCATTTCAAACCATCTGAGCTTATGGGTTTTTGCTATTATGACTGACTGAAGCACCCAACTCTATTTTCAAATGTTTGCATTTCTATACACAAAATTGCCTGCATATTTTATCAGAAGCAGCAGGTTGGTCCAGATAAAATGTGTAAAGAGGACATTTCTCTAAGAGTGGGTTTGGAATTTCAAGATGATTGTACAAGAGAAAGTTATTTCAAAAGTTATTTAATAGGTAGATTCATGCTTTAATTTGTTACTCACATTCTGAGGATTGCACGGGTCCCTGTTGCCACACACCTCAATGGCACATGCACAACAAGAGATACCATTGAATGACTCATTTTCCAAAACAAAACAAAAACAAAACAAGCTCTGATTTAGCTTTGTGTTTTCTTCTATGGAATAAAGAGCACCTTTTTTTTTCTTGACACATGCCAAGCAATTTGCCAAATGCAGGTCATAAGATTACTGCTAAACTACATCTAGATCTTAGTAGATAATTGCATATAGATATAGCACATAACCTCCTTTATTCTGTTTAACACATGCACCTTCTCTCTTAGTTATCCCAAACAAATATAACCTTTATTCATTCCATCATTACTAGTAGTCAAAGATAAACTAGAATAAAATAATGTTACACTTATAAGCTCCCAAATGTAAGCTACATGGAGGACCAACTGGGAAATATAAAATGTATTCCTTTTACTTAATTTTTAAATCAGCAACCATTAACAGATCAAGAAAGTTTTAAATCATTGCCTATTAAATTCATAGTTGTATTTCATATGAAACACCCTGACGCTGAGTTGGAGAAACAAAGAGGACTGATTCTTATGTCAGGCAGGCAATAAAACCATTTAGAGCACATCTCCAAAAACAGGTGGATGAAAAGCATGTAGAGCAAGTCAGTAACAACGATTTGCACTCATAGACTCCAACATCAAAGCCAATGTCAAACAGTGGTGCAGGGAAAACAAACACATTAAGTGCATTGACCCCTAAACTAGAACTACACTGATGTACAATCACAAATGATAGACACGGTTATTCTCTTAGGCACATGTGTATACTCTCTCTTCCTCTCAGTATAACGATATAATGTTTTAGCTTTACTTTATATAATGCCTGAAGTGGCATGGTTGAACAGCATGCAGTGATGCCAGATCACAGAGTTTGTGTTATAGCCATAGTGTTCCACATGTACTCTCAGCATCTGCACATTATTTCTCCACATTGTCTGGGTTAGTGGACTGGTCGTGCTCAGATGCCCCAAGAAATGAATGTATGTGTTTGCAGGGTACCCTGCAGTGGACTAGCACCCCACTGAGGGTAGAATCTCACTTCATATGCAATGTTTCCTGGTATATGCTCTGGATCTACACCAACCCTGACCAGGATAAAGCCGTTTCCAAAGAATGAATTGTGAATTCAATATCAATAATTCATTATGAAATGTAGGCAGGCAAGTAAAGTAAACTACCAGAATAACCTTACAGTACTTAACTTCAAGCACTTACTCAACATTATATACTGTGTAAACAGTGTGTATACATACAAAAACCCACTGTATTGTAACCCATTGAACACAGTAAAAGTAAAATCTGAATGTATTTAATTTATTAATACATCTTTTTGCATATTTTATTTTGAATTAAATACATGCAATTCTTAGGTATTTATTTGTTGCATATTCATTTACAATTTATCCAATATAAATCAATAATCTGTATTACAAATGAATGTCAGATACAGGATTAACAGTTCATACTTATTTATTTATTTATTTATTTATTTATTTATTTATTTATTTATTTATCAGTGTAAATATGCCAGAATTAGCACAATAGCTAAATTTCATCCGTTGTCCTAAGGAAGGTATCATAAAACACAAAATACAACTTACTTACAAAAACAAAATAAATAAGAAGGTATAAGGTTAGCGGGAAAAAAATATGTGGTCTCAAATAAGAACATTCAAAATAAAATGTAAATTGTGTGTTAAATGTAAGAGCTTTTTTAGTATCGCCAGTATCCAATTTTGATGGCTCTAGCTGAGTAGATTTTAGATCATTTTAGATCACACTGTGCATATACAGGTGCATCTCAATAAATTAGAATGTTGTGGAACAGTTCATTTATTTCAGTAATTCAACTCAAATTAGTGTGTATTATATAAATTCAGTAAACACAGCCTGAAGTTCTTTTAATTGTGATTATTTTCGCTCACATTTAACAAAAAATCAGCATCTTTAAAAAGCTGGTCAGCAGAGGGAAGCATGAAGTGCTCTAAAATTTATTTTAAATGTCTTCTTCTTTTTTTTTTTTTTTTTTTCAAAAAACACAGTGGACCAATACCAGCAAATGACATTGCACCCCAAATTATCACAGACATTGGACTTCAAGCAACTTTGCAATGAATGTTTGTGGCTTACCCTAATTGTGAAAGTTGTCAGTGATTGCCTTCTGGACAACTGTCAGATCAACAGTCTTCCCTGTGATTGTGTAGCCTAGTGAACCAAATTGAGACAATTTCGATGGCTCAGGAAACCTTTGTATCTGTTTTGAGTTGATTAGCTGATTGTGTATCTGTTTTGAGTTGATCAGCTGATGATGAATTGATGGGTTTTTGTTAAATATGAACCAAAATCACCACAAATAAAAGTACCAAAGACTTCAGTCTGCGTGCACTGAGTCTATATAATACACAAGTTTCACTATTTTAGTTGAATTACTGAAATAAAATAAACTTTTCCATGACATTCTAATTTATTGAGAATTGTACAATGACACTTGTACAATGTCATGATATGTATCTGCTGCTACTGTACAGTGCAAAAAATTACAGTGGATTTTAAACAAGATCTGAAGCATATTGGTCTCCATTAATGTAGAAACTGCCAACAGCAAGCCAGAGCTCCTGCTGACAGAAAACACAAAGAACTTTCACCTTGAGTTTCATCCGACCCACACACTCCTCTGCACACTCTAAACTGTATAGTATTGGAAAGTGAAGTGGAAGATGAAAGACTGAATTTTGTATGCTGCTCTCCACTGAAACGGGTCATAGTATTGTGATAATGAACAGTGTATTTCTTCTTAACTTTGGGATGAGGTTTTGTCTTGCTTGGTGTTATAAAGTGAATTCTTGGTTAAAATTGATCTTAAATATTTTTTTCCCCAAGAGAAATGTTTCTTAAAAGAATAGTGTTTTACAAATTGTTTAAAAAATCTTTTAGCAAGGGGCAAAATAAAATGCTAACTGAATGCTTAAGCAAAAGAACTCCTATTTTCTCTGTCAGTAAATTCCCGAAAACCATCCAAATAAAATGTTAATCATTGTACAAAAGGTTTGTGTGTGCCAGAGAGAGAGAGAGAGAGAGAGAGAGAGAGAGAGAGAGAGAGAGAGAGAATGAGATAGAGAGAGAGAGAAGTTACCCTTGTTTAAATAACAGCATGACACTGTGAATTCCTGGATGGCAGCAGAAGATGGTCTGGGCAAACATTCACAAAGCATGTCAAAAGCAATTCATACAAGAGGACGGCCGGTGCATATTCAATGGCACTGCAAACGATACAATCTGGCACGGCTCTTTCCCCTGCTCCCTCCGTCTGGCCCACAGCACCCAGGCAGCCTGTGAGCAGGAGCGGCCGAGTGAATTAACGAGAAAGAGCAGCTCCTGTAATGAGGATGCCAGAGCACGTTAGGGCTGCCGTCCAATCATGCTAAGCGTCTGTGAGCACTGCAGTCTGCCTCCACAGGACGCTGCAGAAAAAGAAGGTGAGAGGAGCTCCCCATCTGTGGCCCCTCACATATTTCTCACCTAATAATTCTCATTATCGCAGTGAAAACGATGTAAGAAGTAAGCAATTTATATAATTGAAACTTGTTTCGAAGGCGTTTCCTTTGTCCCTCAGTGTCATGGTTACTAAATTCTCTCTTTACTCAATTTGTATCCTCCACATCATTTGAATTATGCCATCCTTGGCACTCTGCTGTAATCTAGATGCCAAATTACTATAAAGGCCAGTACACAAAACAAATGGCTTACACATTGCATGCTGTTAACCACTGTAAGCATTGGATCAGTCTAGCCAATAACAATCTGGTGTCTTGTTATCTGGTTTACTGGTCTATGTATTTGTTATTTTTGTTAGCTAATCTTAATGCTATTGAATTTACCCTGAGATCCAGATTAAGGACAGTGAATGATCAGGCATAAAAGCACCCATATCATTGCACTGATCTATTGAATAGAGATCCAGTAATCAGCACTGAGGAATGCTGTCTGAATTACCATATTAGACATCTGAAATGAATTATAGAAACTAGAAATAAGAATCATGATCCTACTTTTGTGCTATAAGGTTATTTTTCTTATTAGTCATGTTAACATGCATGATTCTGCCCAAACTATAAATGCTTACTAAGCTTAGGTATCTGAATAAGCCCTTCTAACTTTCACCCATAATTTTATAAAATGGACTGCAGGGACAAGGTGAAACTCAATAGCAATTTATTCTCCAAGTGAAAATTGTGCTAGCCACAGCAATAATTAGGCGAGGCAGAAGAGGTGTGATAGTGACAGCTTTCCTTAATTTCATTAAATACCATTTTTATATATATTTCAAGTGATTATGAGGGTTATTATGCTTTTCTGTATTATTACTACTGTAAAATATGGCTCAGATTCATGCACTTTTTGTGCAATGTGTGTGTGTGTGTGTGTGTGTGTGTGTGAAAGAACTTAGTTTGTTACATGATGTATGAAATAAGTTACTGCTTTATGACAAATGTAAACAGGAGTTTCATTGACTGATCAGATGAAACGGAAGGACTATCTATGTTTCCAATCATCAGATGCTCCCCTACCCCCATCTCCCACTGCATGCCTTTAGAGGGGAAGAAAACAATCCTGCGATGGCCTCAAGTAATTTATTTGTATTTATTTTATTTTAACCCAGATATAAACATTTTAGCGTGACTAGTTCAAAGCAATCAGTGGCTTCGAACCATGCACAGATAATCAGATTTTACCATTTTACCTCGGTATGTTAATATGTTAATAATGTGGTAGCTTGAAAAGATTGAGCATGTCATTAGCTACCTTTTGTGTACTTTGATGTAGAATATGTTAATTTCCTTCTAAACCTTATCCTCCTGTAAACTTAATTACTGTATTCTGATTTCCAGGGGATACATACACATTGTTTAATAGAAGCATGTATTTTTGTTGGATCATCGTTAGGGAACACATGTACAATTAGGGGTTAAACGTCCAACTTATGCAGAATTACCAGATCAAATGTCAGGCATCAAGCACTGGATCAGACACATGCCAATATGTGATCTCTATTGGCTTGGTGTAAATATAGCAACCACCCATTCTGACCTTGAGTGAATATCACAGATATGCTTGATTATTATACAAATGTAAGCAGAGATCAACCTAAAATCTAATCATTGCTGAGCCAGATGAAGGAGTATGACCTGGTTTTGGAAGATGCCTCTGAATATTTCTGATTTCATGGGCTGGAACTTCTGTTGAATTGGAACAGATAGAGCTGGAATTGAATGTGAGTTAAATTCACAAGTGTGTGTAAGTGGCTGGTGACCAAAGCACAGTGACACACACAATGTGCTTTAGAACAGACTCACTCTTTCAAAGAGAAACGCACACACACACACACACACACACACACACACACACACACACACACACACACACACACACACACACACACACACACACACACACACACACACACACACGACTTCATCTTTCTCCGACCCCCTTTCCATTTCTCAACTGTCATTATGACATATGCTGAGCTCACCTGTACCCCAGTTCAGGTTCAAAGCCATGCTGAGTGGCTTTTGGATGCTGTGTTGCCATGGAGAGCCAGCAATAATTTCAGTAGCGTTGCCATAGTGAGCAGGTAATATCTAGAAAGTGGTGTCTCAATAGAGAGCAGAGAGAACATGATATTTGCTGTGGTATACAAAATCTAATTAGAAAAAAAAACCCTTTTTTTGCACATGGAATTTACTTTAAAAACTTTTCAAGTTTTCCTGAATTCCACTGATTCTATTTATTGATTTTGCTCTTGTGTAAACTAGAGATAAATGTGTAGAGCTCTTACCCTAGTAGTTATTTTTGGAAAACAAAAGAATGGAAAGATCACAAGTGTTTCCGATGATGTAAAGCAAAAGAGTTTGCTGTTTTTACTAGCAGCAATTTGTTCTTTAAAAAGGCAAACTATAAATTGCTGATGAATGAGGCATCTTTTTGATTAATTTATTTTACTTACCATGAAAAGTCATTATTTCATAAATCATTCATTCCATTCTTATGTATACTGTGGAAAGAGAATTACCTCTAACACTCAATATCATGTTGCTAACCTTAAAACAAACAATAGAAAACAGGACATCAATAACAGCAGCATTAATGCAGCTCAATGATGGCTGATTCCGACAGAATACAAATAGGTTTAAGGATACCAGTTTCCAGCACTGTCACTGTGTGTAGCTGACAGAAATGTAAGAGCAATTTTCTGTAGATGGTCTTATAAAAAGCACGGTAAGTCCCATTACATCCATGTTTTCCTTGAGAAGACACATACACTCACACACAGAGAGAGAGAGAGAGAGAGAGAGAGAGAGAGAGAGAGAGAGAGAGAGAGAGAGAAATTAAATAAAACTCTGAAAATAGTAAAATACATACTTCAATATTTCAATGATTTTTTTGCAAAAGATTCTTCAGGATTGTGTATACAATACGCAGTCGTTTTACAGATGAAAAAGTATACAACCAAATCAAAGTGATAATTTATAAGAAATATAAACATATGTTCGCACTACTTTATCTACTCCTTCTCTAGACATAAATCATTCTATTCATGAAATAAAATGACATCTAGCAAAATATTTGGCACCATTGATCCAATTTGCATTCTCAGTAACACAATCGTTGAGAAAATGACATATTAAAGGACTTTTAACAATGACTATGATAAACAAACCAGCATTACATAGCTACATGGAACAGATATTACAGATGTATGAAAGTCCTTGCTCTTATTGTTTCCAGCATTATTTGTAGTTCCCTTTTCCTTCTGTTTTATAATACATGAGCACACAGACATACAGACATACAGGCTTTCATGTTTAGCGTTTACAGAGGAATGACAGATTGAAGGAAAACTTGTGGCGGTTATGCTGTGGGGCATTTTGCCCACATGGTTAAGGTTCATGTCTCCCCGGTGACTGGAAATAGTGACTGCAAATATATACAAAGTATTAAGCCTAGTCACAATGATGGAACATTTCGATGCGGAAGGGAGTGCTTTCCTCCAGGATATGGCAGATTCTGGACTAAAGTGTTAGATTGTATTCTGCACCGCCATTCTTGAAACAACAAATATGTTCTTAAAGAATAGGGCTCATTCCTTTAGTGGAGTTCTGGAGACTTGGATAATTTATGCCACCCGAGCAATGCACACTGAAGATGTTCTGGCCACTCATGGTGGCCCAACAACTTATGTGACTCTTTATGCTGTTTTCCTTTAATCTGTCACCCATACATTTACATATATGCATACTCTGGTATACATCATTTCAAAAAACGAATATCATTTGACACACAACACTGGAAGTACAGACTGGCAAAAACCGACATACCACATTTTCAGCATTACATGTTGTTATATTTCCCTCTCTCAGGTTTACCTTCATCCCTTCTTTAGATTTGAGAATTTAAAATAACACCATGAAACCAAAAGGTCCGATTACCAAAGGAATGAGTGCAGAGGATATCCCTGAAATGAAATACACAAACCCTGGTGCAAGTGTGTGTCTATATAGCAAGCATCCCAGCCAAAAACAGCAGAGTAAGCATCATGCCATGGTGTAACCATAGCTTCCACAATGTAGTGCAACCAGCAGCCGGTCACGCAGGACGTCCTTGCTGGGGTATTCTGGGAGTTTCAGCATGTTTATACTGAAGGAGAGAGATAGACAGACGAGTCAGAATTATTCCCTCGTGGATTGCAGCAGAATAAGTCAAACAGCTGCATATGCTTAACTTCTACCCTTACACAAAACATGCCTTTTTTAAACTCCGGGTGTCATGCTTCGTTTTTGTTCAATGTCTTTCTGCCTTTCTGCCAGTATGTGTGATTATGACTCTGACATTTTCCATCATGCTGTGGAGCTTCTGCTTCAATCACTGCAGTTTGCTCACTTGGCACCACTATGAATGTTTCAAAAGATCCACACTGCCCTCTGCTGCCTCAAAATACTGAAAGGCAGCCAAGTGATGGCACGGTGACCAAATGGAAACCAGGACTATCTGTAACATGGTCAAGTAATGTATGTAATTTCCGCATTCAATAACACTATCCACATATTTAAATGGATATCTCCAGAGGTTATGGGTTGGGGTTTATAAATCTTCGGTTTATATAGTCAGAATTTCCTTTCTGTATTAACTAACTAATCCCATTTCATCTTAAAATGTTCCTGAAGACATCAATCGTCTCATATTAAAATAGAAATAAATGTAAAAAATGTGCATTTGCTCTGGTTGTTTGTACAGTGTTATACCTTATGTAGTGAGAAAACAGGGAATAGAAAGTCACTGAGGAATCCATATGTGTCCATTCTCTAACCACTTATCTTACACAGGGTGTCTGGTCCTATTACGACACAAGGTGGGGGACACCCTGGACTGGGTGCCAATCTGTCACAATTTATTATAAACACACTCAAACATCCAATCACACACTACAGATAATTTAGAGATGCCAGTAAGCATGGGGAGGAAACCAGAGTACCTGGCAAAAAACACCAAAGAACAGGGTGAACATGCAAACTCTGTGCACATTAGATAGAGTTGGGACTCAAACCCCCAACCTCAGAGGTGTGAAGCAAACATGCTATGAAGACTGCTCTACCATACAGTCTGTTATCAAAGCCATTTTAGCCATACAAGTTCTATAATTATATTTGACATTTCATAGCTTCATTCATCCACTCATATGAAATCAAGGCAAGAAAGGAAACACAATTTAATACCCACCAGGTACTAGAGGTAGGCAATAAGTTGGATGTGTAAGGTACAGCAGCGATGGTGAACTTCTGTAAGCCACTGCCACCCATAAGAAAAGCAAAACCACCATGTGGAACACGGGAACTAGACAGAGAAGGAAAAAAGAAACCGAAAAATGAGAAGAGCATCAAAAAGAAACAAGTACTGTGCACTCATTGTCATTGCTAGCTTCACTGAAAAACACTAACAATGCAATAAAGAATTGGTCTGGAATGCAGTCTCACCTCCCAGTGACAAACTGTAACATGAGTACCCTCTCCTCCTGAGTGAGACCCTCCACTACTTCCCAAAACCACTGAAAAACAAGAAAGAACACAAAAATATGATGCCTGCCTGGTCACATTGCAATGTTCTGTTGACTGACATTTGTGTTTTAAAAAAATGTACCCACAAAGGTATAACAGTGGTCTGCCATTCTGCATAAATGACAAAAGGTTATTTACCTAGAGATAGAAGGTTAGGAAGCCAATAGATATAAAACAATTTCCCCATAAAAAACAGACCCTAAAAGCTTTTCCCATATACATTTATATAAGATTTATATTGGGTTTGAAACCATAATAATAAAGATGCAGTGAGACTCCAGAAGTGTTTTTAGAAAATAAAATCTGTAATAAAAGTTTGTGCTAAGAGATTAGAGATGCCCTCTTCATCCTCTTCAAGAGTGTGATAATGTTGTTGATGTGGTGGCAGCTGCAAACCTGGATGACTGGCTCCTCGAGGTCATAGCCACTTGTATACTCTGTGTTTCTCTTCCAGTCCATCACATCAATCTCTGGCATGCCAGACAGCAGTAGCTCCTGCGCACACACAGACACACACTTATACTTAAGACTAGAAATACAGCGCAGAGTGTGTTTGAGCCCCATAACAACAAATCTAAGCAATAACTCATCCATCTCAGACTGACTCATAACACGGCTAAGGTAGTGCTCCCACAGTGTTTGACATTTCCCATGAACCCCTTTATAAAAGGACACGTGTGCGAAGTACTGCATTGGAGAAGAGCTGTGAAAAGTGCCTTTAATCACTGAACACACACTCCATGTGAAGAATATTGCAGGCCTGCTCAGTGTTCGATTACACAAGTGAGAGGCAGATAATAAGGACAGAGTGTGAGACAAAAAAGCACTTTGAAACATGGGCCCTCATTAAATAGTCCCTCTGAGGATTGTCAGTGGGCTAGTCGTGGCTGTGGGACCGACACATGGGCTTACAAATATATGCATGCTGGAGGCCCTCGGCACAGTAATTTCCCTGAGAGAGCATCAATCTGTGGGAAAATGGGGTGTCAGAGAGAGAGAGAGAGAGAGAGAGAGAGAGAGAGAGAGAGAGAGAGAGAGAGAGAGAGAGAGAGAGAGAGAGAGAGAGAGAGAGAGAGAAAGTGAGGGAGAGAGAAAGAGAGAGCGAGAGAGACCACCTGTGTGCCGAGACAGAAACCGAGAAATAACATGGAATGAGAGGAAGGACACTCAGTGTGGAGCCTGAGGCCTCAGTAAGGCCCCAAGGCAGGGACAACAAGAAAGAAAGAAATATTAAAGTGTGACAGCTACTCTTATCTTTTTTTGATAAATTATTTGTGTTATACATTAGAGACTAACATTACTCCAGGTGTGCTTGTTCTGTGCAAGAAGCAGAAATCATTTTATGCTCTTCTTCTATCTTTAAGACTTCCACTTTGAGGCACCACAGGCTGGATAGTTATCCTTGTCTTTAAATTCTAGGCCTCTTCGCTTCCTGTGAGGAGAACAGCAATTCAAATGATGTGTTCCCCTGACAGACTCCATCCTCTCTGATGAAAATGTGTATGCCTCGAGTTCATTTTTAAGAAAACAGGGCAGAGATCTGAAGGGAAATTGAGCCAAAGAAAGAAAAATCTGAATGAAAAAAGGAGCAGGATTTTATACTGCAATATTCTACAACTCATATTATTATTATTATTATTATTATTATTATTATTATTATTATTATAGAAGCACCTCTTACTTGAGAAAAATGTTCACAGGATAATCCCATTTAGTCATTTTAAATTTTACTTGCTAACTGATCATTCTTATCAGACTATTATCTTAATCCTGCACTCAGGATTTAATCAAAAGGTGTAAGCTTTTTAGTGCAGGCACAGAGATAAAGCAGGGCAGATAAAGAGCTGTCACTGTCCGTTATGGAAGCACTTTGCCACTCTCATATGAATGTACATGCAAGAGTCTCAATCGTTAAATCCATCTATTTCCCTCCACTCGGTTACCATTTCTTTATTAAAGCTGTCTAATGGACAGTTGACCTTGGGCTTAGAGTGTTATGTTGACCTGAGTAATAATGTCACCCTCACCATTTTACATGCACCAACATCAAAAATGAAAAGTGTGCAGAGTTCAAGGCAAGCCAAAAAAAAAAACCTGTATGTATCTTTTTAAATCTGTTTAGATGATCATAGTGAGTCTGATTAAGTGCTAGAATTCTTGAAGGTCATGTAGGACATTTACAATTCAAGGTCAACCTCCAAAAATAAATAAATACATGACATGGGATTGTGGAAGCTTGTGGGTTCATATCCAATAACCCTCAAGAACATGCATAATATCAAGTCTGATTACTGGACAGAATTTTAAAACTTTTTTCAAGATTTAAAAAAATAATAATAAATTCCAATTCTTGAACCAACCATCCTTACCATCATATTATCTATAACCATTCTTGTTTAGCCAATTACCCATCAGTCCCAAATTCTCTGTCTTTCCTGTTTTCCTGTTTGCCTGCTCTATTGTTCATACGCCTCATTCTTCATTAGTTCTCATCAGCTGTCATTTTTGTCACTGTCATTTCCGGCATTTTCACATTCATAACTAATGCACATCTTTAATTTCCCCTCTGTGTGCCCTGAGCGACAGGCCAATGAGGTTTAGAGATGCAACATTGACAAGGCATCAATATAATTTCTCTAAAAACCTACTGTGCCTAAAAACAGATTAGAACCAGTGCTCTCTAATACACATCTCATAATATTTAAACTGTATTCTTCCAGACTCCACTTTTCATTCACTCTAATTTAATCTATACTGACTGACTGTAATATAAACAGTTGCTTCCAGCATGAGTTTCCTAATATCACAATATTTGATTCTCAGTGTAGGCTCAGCCAGAGAAGAATTGATTCCTACATCTGAGGGCTTATTCGCTTTCTACAGTCATGTGAGAGATTTTCTCTGTAACTGCTGTCTTCTGCCCACAGGGGGTTTTCATGCCTAGGCCTCTGTAAAATTTTGTTAAAATTAAATAAAGTTAAACTGAACTGATCTATTGAGAATGATTGTGTGGGAGGGGTGTTGGGAGAGAAGTAGAAAAAGAAAGAATCAGAGAGAGAAAGAAGAACTTTTCTCTTATGTAGAAATACAGTATATCATCCAAAATGAGCTGGATAAAGCAAAAAAAAAGGACGCTACTCACCAGTTCATACTCATCAAAGAGCTGAATGAGTGAGGGTGGAATAAAGGTGTGGAAGCCCTGCAGGAAAGCATTGATTTGAGGCTGAATGGCTCGAGTCATCCTCAACTCTGTTACAAGCTGCACATATTCAGCCTGACACAGAGAGAGAGAGAGAGAGAGAGAGAGAGAGAGAGAGAGAGAGAGAGAGAGAGAGAGAGAGAGAGAGAGAGAGAGAGAGAGAGCAGAGACAAAGCCTTATATCACCTTCAAAGAAAAAACTCTAACCATGGAACTACAATATGAGAACATTTTTATCTTGTTTATACCCGAATTTATGTCTTCACCTTGTTATCTTGAGTGACCTGAATCCCACTTCCACCTGGTTTGAGTGGAACTTCTTCCATGGCTCCAAACACATCAGTCTCCACAGAAAAGGTGAGCTCCAGGCCCAGGTCACTGATGTCATTGTCCAGAATCCACTGCAGGTTCTTGGCATATTCAGGATCAATCGAAGACACATCCTGATAATTCACTGGGATACCTGGACAAATGAACACACAAGTACATCACTCTGTGCAAACGTGAACAATCTCGTACATCACATGTACATTTTGTAGATATTAATATCAAATGTGCCTGTTTGTGTATTACCCAGTATGTGCTTATAGAAGGAGCGGGTGAAGTATATATTCACCAGCTGTCGATGGTACAGGGCCAGGCTGAGGATTTGACCTGCAAACCGAAAGTAGTTCAGATGGTCTGGGTTGACAGAGGAGTTACTGTTGGGCTGAAATGTAGTACCTGCAAAAGACACACGCAGTTCAAGCAAAGAAAGGATTGTACTTAGTCAGCAGTGTTTCTCCGATGATTATTGACAAAGCCTCTGATGTGTAACACAATCAATATCTAATAATTAAATACAGTCAATCAAGGTAAAAGAGACAAAGTGAGTCAAAGTCAATGATACTTAACCACATATACTCTGAAAATACACAAATATATCATGATATACAAGAGCTGCATGAAACACACAAATGAGGAAACTCACATAGAAGAAACTGAAGAGCCTGAAGTAAATCTCAACAAAGGCGCATATTAATTGTCAGCATATTGCAGAGTTACAGTTAGAATATTGCTTACCATCTGCTGATTGTGTGAACAGTGCGTAGTCTGGATTGATGATCTCATTAGAGAGAATGTCAAACCACTCTCTCACCACCCCCTGACCCTGAGAGAGAGACAGAGAGAGACAATGTGAGTACCATCTGCCAATGTCACCAGCATAAGATCTGTTTCCCAAGACTGCAGCACATCTTGCACAGCAAGTCCAGCTTAGAGAGCACTGCATTGTGTACTGAAGCCAGAGCAGCTGAAAATAGCTGAGAACATAAGAAATCTGCTTAGTGATGACACAGAAGAGATATTTTGAAACTGACCATTCCCTCTTCACCATGAAAGCGCACGGCGATGCCTTGCTTGAGCTTCTCATTGGTGAACTTGGACACGACCTCACAGCTGCTGCGGAATATGGACTCTAAGTAAAGAAGACAATGTGCCATGGTTATGATCTAAATCTAGACAGTGAGTACCTAAATAAAGGTAGAAACCTTCTAGCATTCAGGACGGGAATTCAAGTACCTCTGTGAATCAGTAAAATGTCATTCTCATTGACGGGCCGATGGACCATATCTGAGTCTGGCTGTCCAGCCAGGAGATGCTCATAAAACCACTCACACCTGTCCTTAAATGGCTGTGGGGAAAAAGGGTAATATAAACTTTGTCATATTGATTAGACACTCACGTCTTATACTTTGCCCAAAGAGCATTCATCTGGCCTATTAATCACCCATTCGTTACACTATAAACTACAGACCTTGCCTTAGTAAGTGGAGATAATGGGGAAAAAAAGAACACTTCAGCTATACAGAGAGGAGAGATTGCAATCCATTTGCATAATATTTAAATGACTTTATTCATGATGCAAGGAGGGGGAAGTCTGCAAGACGTACAAATTAATAAGATTGAAAGGAGCTCTTTCCTCCAGGGGCACCTGGAGCATGCGAAGAGGAAAATCAAGAGATGAAATCGGATTCGGCAAGTTAAAGTCTGTAATTAAAATGGCACCGCAGTCCCCAGTGGACCATAATCTGGAGGTAACGAGGCTGAGCATGCAGTAGCTCCAATATGAATACCAAAAACTTTGTGAACACGACATAGTAAAGCAGCAGTTAAAATTTATGAAACCATATAACGAACCTTAAGACAAGCCCTATCTGCTGCATAATAACACAGCTAAATGATCCTAGCTGAGTGAGACAGGTGTTTGAAAGTCTATCAACCCAAGTCCCAAGAGTTCTACAGCACAAAAGGTCACTTTTGTGAAATCAAACAAAAGGACTATGTTGGAAGCATTGCTTTAACATGTGCATCAGACCTCATACCTGGCCTTTGATTATGTGCATGAAGCGAGACATGAGCTCTGGACATTCCAGCAGGAAATGGAAGTGATTAAATATAATCTTTGGATTCCTGTGGGAGAAAAAAAATGGGCAATCTCAATCTCAATTTTAAACTCAGTTTGAAAAGATATTGTCAAGAACAAGGAGACACTGTTACAGAGGTGATCGTCCCTTACCTGGTTACAAAACACTTAAGTACTTCATCATGTTTGCAAACAAACTCGATGAAACGCGGAGAAGTCATGCTGGGCAAGACAAGAGAGAGATGGATAATAGATTGTCTGAAAGAATAAAGCTGCAGAAACAAAGTGCTAAGAAAAGCAGCCTGTATTAGGACTTTAATTACACAGATTGCAAACTTATTACAGCCATTGAGCCATTAGCAAACACAATATAGCTGAATTATTTAAAGGGTGATTTCCAGAATCATCACTCCAGTCTCTAATGACAAAGGCAGTCCAAAATATACAATAAGACAAGAGACATCTCACTAGAACCTGCCAAGAGATCATCAATTCAGAGGTAATTAAAAACCTATTTAATTTCCTAATTACATGCAGTTAGAAAAGCTTCAGGGGTAACAGAAGTGTGAAGCGGCATTATTTTCTTGTTTATTTCAGTGACTGCTATACAAAGATGAGCTCTGATTAAAATAATTATATTGCTGAAGAGAAGAAATCAGTTGAAGAAGATTTAATATTACTATTTGCATTTTTCTTCTGAGCCACTGTTATGGTTTAATATTTTCAATTGCTCTATCATGGCTTTCCACCTTGCAGGGTTTCTAGTGTATAGAGTAATGACTGTGAAGCTAGTTGAAGCCTGATTTTCAAAATATAATATTGACATTAGTAAATTAGTTATAAATAATTAGTGTTATCATCTTTGTGGCAATTATGCATTGAAAACTACTGCAGTATGTTTGACCAGAACTCCTGGGATCAGCGCTCTGCATAATTAAATGCACCCTTAAAAATGAGCAAATATTAGAATATCAAATAAATTACAAATGGGTTTAATTTTCGACATATGTTTAATCTGTATGGTTTTATTCTAACTAATTTAGATTCTAAATTAATTCTAAATATTTTTAAAATATAAATAAAACAAAACAGTGCAATTTCTTCTAATTGACAAAAATTGCAGTTTAAGAGTTACTGCCATATAACTAGTACTACAAGGTGAGGCTCTCTTGGAGAGAATAACACCAATAACATTCACAGACATTAAAGGTGAAAGTCTAGTCACATTTTTATTCTTAGGTTTGAGCCTTAGTCAATTAAATATCAATGTTTTTTGGAGCATGACAATAAAACTGCAACAATTTTAGAGATTATTTAAGGGCATGATAAAAAAAAGGTTACTGAATGGGTTCAAAATGTCCATATGTCCAAAATAAAGGTTATTAGTATAATTTGTAAAGGTCAGATCCACCTTCAAAAGAAAGGCACTTCATTGTCTTAACAAAACAGCGAATATTTCATTACTTATTATCATCATCATCCTAATCATCTGCATATAAATATCTTTGTTCTTTGAGAGGCATTGTGACACCTTTTGGAATCTTCAGTGCAGTAATGCTTTGCACGCTATCTAGAGCAAGTCGTCTGATAGAAAAGATACATTAACGACGACGTGATTAAAAATGAGGCTGGGGAAATGATAACCTTTATATGCAGATAAGATATTTATTGTTATAAATATGTACAATGTATTAATTGCAGCTCTTCATAATTAGCATATCTCAGTAGGCAACGTTGTGACATCTGCAAAATTGATTTTGCCACAGTTGGTTCAAAACATAGTGAATAATTAAACTAAAAAGAAACTTAAACAATAAACAGTTATTAAGGGGAGGAAAATTATATGCAAATGTATAGCAACATGTTTGGCAACAAATAATGTATTATTTGTATAAGCTCCTATTCATTTTGTTATAAGACTTTACAAAAGGTAACAATCTTACTTTGATTAAACTCAATAAGCTTTAATAATGCATGAAATCTCCACACTAGTTTATTTGCTTTATCTCGGATAAAATAATGAAATTTATTCCTAGTAGCTCATGCAGTGGCCCCAGTGGCATGAGGTGTTGCGTGTGTAGTACTATACGTGTAGCTTTGACACCAGAGACCCGGGTTCATTACTACCTTCTGACAAAATTGTTTGTTTGTTTTTTTTTTACACTTTTTCCATCACATCATTTCAGTGATGAGGAATTTGTTTTCAATAAAGTTAATTTAAAACTTAAAATTAAGTTTTATTCATAAAGTTTATGTTTAGGGTTAGGTCATAGGGTAGGTGTAGGGCTTTATTATCTCAATAAGTTATCATACTTTTGATATTTCTTTTATAAATATAATGCTTTACACTCTGTTATCATTGCATAATGTTTAATGCACAACAACACTGATGTGCAAATAGTATCTGCCACTATTTACCAATAGCACATAGTACTATTTACACTTAATATTACCAATAAATGCTATAAACCATTGAACATTAATAAATAAGGATTAATAAAGCTAACAAATGGTAAACTGTAAGCAGGGCTTGATACTGTAGCTAGTGGCTTTCCAAAATGATAAGACTAACTAATCGTACTCAACGATCTCCGAGCGAGCCACGAACCAACGCGACCAACACAGGTACGGAGATTGAGCCTTAATGATGACCCTAAGCATCTGTTGTTAGAAAATATCTTGAAGCACAACACATGTATTTAAGGATTGCGTTATGTTTCCTGTGAAGCTGCCCGAAAAGACGTGCATTCTTAATAGTTGCATATGTATATCAGAGAAGTTATATTACAGCAGTTAAATTAATATCAAGAATTCATTTGTAAAGGTAAGAAGTTATTCTTACCCTTGGGGCATCTGGCAGGAGCAGCACATATAGAAGGCCTGGATTACTGCACTCAGCCGGTTGGCAGTCATGGAGATCACGTCCTGTCCATCTACATAAGCCTTAGGTGTCTTCATTACCACCTCAGGATCCAGCGAGGAGGGCAGAAGGTCAGGGACATCGACAGCAACAGAGGGACTTGCCTCCCGCTGCTTCATTAGAAGCGAGGCAATGTCACTTCCTGGAGAAGACGAGGCGGTGTCTCCACACTTTTTATCCAGTTCTGTGGAGATGAGCACCAGCCATTCATCCAGAGAGTGCCACAGCAACTCCAGAGGCTGAGGATAAGCATCCACACATCAGAATAATGGCAAAACCTTCTCATACATTACTTACACATCAACATTAATTTGTTTTTCTATAAACTATATAAGACATTTTGGGTTGAGTTGAAATAATGAAAATGAGACGATAGATCAGAATTTCAGTGCACTGTAAGAAGCTGTGGAAAAGCATCACCAAAAAAGGGTTCAAAAGTTTATCAGGTGATGTCAGGGATGTATAGGAACTTATAATTTATACAAAGTCTATAAGTTCCTATACTTTAGCTCAACTAAAGTTGGCTGTTCTTCAAAGAAAGATGCAATGCTCTAACTCTTACACATGTAGATGTAAATTCTCATCTATCTTGTCATATACATCTTTGCATCTCAAACTCAAATATCTTCAATATCTTAAAAGTATTGTTCTTGCTGTCATACACTTTCAGGGGTGGCATTAATATTAACAGTGCCTCTTGAAAATATGATTAAATTATGTCAATTTTTACAAAACTGAAGAAAAAAAAACACTACATATTAAATCGTACTTAAAAAATAAAGGGCATTTCCTTTAATGAAAGACACACCACAATAACCAAGCACTGGGATTATTAATTATAAAAATTAGACAACTCAAGATAGAGAGTTTTAAAAGCATGATAAAACACGCACACATTATGCTTTCATTAAATTTATCTAGTATCTGGTGGCTGCATTCGAATTGTGTGCAGAATTAACTGATGCACACATTCAAAAATAAAATCAAACTGGTCACGCACAAGTATATTCCAAATAATGATGGTAGAAGCAATATTGTTCAATTAAACTAAAATAATTAACACGATGCAACAATATGTTGCAATATGACGCTATATACTAAACTCCTAGTAGATGTTTATTTTAATGCTTGTTGTCTTCTCATTCATCTGTCAATTTTAACCTTTTTTTATTTTTTCATTTTAAAAATTCATTTTATGTTGCGTTGTGTTACAACAAATTTTTGACAGCAAAAAAAAAAGCAATATGCCACTTTAGTTTGCATTCCTACCCCAAATCTTTAAAAGCTTAAAGGCAAATACACCATTGAAACTGCCAGTCTCTAGCACCTCTAATCAAGAAAAATATGCCATCTTCAGCAGCATGAGCTACATACAGGTAATTTTAATAATATGAATGTGTCATATTAAAAATGATGCCTCATCTACCATAAGAAAGTGATAAAAAACTTACAAATAAATAAATAAATAAATAAATAAATAAATAAATAAATAAATATAGCTGCTTGTCATCTTTGACAGATATGATACTTCCATAATGTTTTTATTATTTAGTCTGTTTGCAATTTTCTTGCCTTAGAACAGATCATTTTTCTGTTTTACATCAGCATGTGTTTCACTCATCTGGTCAAGAAATCAGACTGCAGCACCTGAAGGTAAACATCTGAAGATATATGAAGGGCTGAGAATGTCAGCGATGAGTTAATCATCACAAGCCCCCACAATGTTTATTAAGTGGGCTAAAATATATTATTGAGCTATTTGGAGAGGAGAACTGCAAGTTCTCCATATATTGTATACAAATATTCCAAACTGCGGCTTATAGCTTTAGTATGACATTAGGTACTTCATATTAGATTGCAAACATAATCGTGGGTAAAGGAGGTATACTGTATCTAACTAGGAACATGTCAAATCATCCAAACAAACTCAAGCAGCAAGCACCCTCTTCAGGACACATCAGTCCAGTGCATCTTTTACAAGGGACTGAATTAATTAGACTGTAGAACACAGCACACACTGACCTTGAAGACCTGACTGCGTGGGGTTTTGTTCCCATTGTATGCCATGTCAACGCCAGTGTTAGGGGACGAGGGACCCAGGCGGAAAACGTGGCAGAAGATACGCACTATTCTGAGCAGACTCTTCATCTGGGCCTCATAACTACTAGACAAACTAAGAAGGCAAAAAGAATAGGATTACACAGAAGCAAAATGTCATATTAGAGGAGCTTATGTAGCAGAGAGCGTAGTGAATTATCTCCACAATGGGATGACGTCTACAGTACCTGAGCAGCTTGTGTCCATTGGTGGTGGCTACCTCAGCCAGGCTGGTAAGGATTCTCTGATAATTGGAGTCATTCTGCTGAGATACATGCTCAAGAACCTGCCTGAGCTAAAGCAATGTATGGAAACAAACACAAACGTTAAATATAGACACCTATAGATAGTACTTATTGTGACAAAAAAGGCGCACATTCATGAGATCTCACCATGTTCTCTTTTAAGTCCTCATTCTGTGTCATCTGAATTAGTGTCTGAAACAGCCTTCCATGATGCTGTATAAGAATCTCACATGTTTCACCATAACCACCCTTAAAAATGGAGAAAAAAATGTATAAAAGTTAATAAAAACAATATCTGTACCTGAATGTAGACTACACATCTGATTACACTTACTACAGTGAGCCAGACGCAGGCCCGCCAGCACCATGGTTGTTATCTGTACTCGAAACATTACTTACCTGCACACATAGGTCAAGCGGGGTGACTCCATTCTTGTCTGGCAAGTACTTGGCACCCCTGAGGAGCAGAATTTGTGCTGTGTCCCGCTGGCCATGGCTGTGGGAGTGACAGAGTGAGCACAAGCATATCATTTCATCTGGGCATCACCAGCATACAACTATAGCAATACTGCCAAGGTCACAATCTCACCTCAAGTGAAAAGAGTAGACACTGGAGGATACTGTTGTTTAATTAAACCTTATTGCTTTTCCCTTTTCTTAAATCTCCCCATATGTCAGTAAACCAACATTGTCAGCCTCATATAGCAGATGGAATTTGCCTTTGCAGATTTTCAAGAATATTCACTCGAGGGTTTCCAGGTGGCTCAATATGCTTCAGATAATAAACACTTGACTTAATATATATAACTGTAGGTGGCTGACCAAATTAGTAAATCCCTGGGTGTCACCCTTTTGTCCAGAGGTATTTGCCTGTAGACCCCAACACCACAGGTGACGTGTGGTATAGCTTCTCACCAAACAAACGAATGCATGACTCAATCAGCAATAATCAGGTGATTGAAACATGGCTGGAAAAACAAAAAGACTTCTGACCCAACATGTTACAAAGTCTTTTGGTTTTGTGCTGACTTCCTTTGCTTATTGGCACATTGTAGTCTCCTATATTTTACTACACGGTGCAATGCCTGCCACATACTGTATATTCAATTAACACAACACTTCATGACAAACACTTTTATTCTTTTATTCACTAACAAAGACCATGCCTCAAATGGTAGAAAGATACAGTACAGAATGTGCTTGACACTGTGGCACCTGGATTTCTGTAGAGTATTAATATCCCAGTTGCCATCACCTAACACAACACAGCTGGTAAGTTAAACACACACATATCTTGATTGACAGTATCTGATATTAAAGAAAAAGCAGACAATAAAGCTTTCAGCGCTTTGTCAATAGACAGTTACTTAATAATATGTGTGAATTATTTATTAGAAAAGGTGCTTGGCTTGAATGCATGCATAAGCAAGTCCAAGTAGACAGCCATTGACTGCCATTTGTAATTGAAATGGGAGAATAGAGGAGCATTGTTGCTTGGCAACCCACTCATCCAAGTGTATCAAGCATGATGCACAAGAGAAAAAAGAAAATTGGACATCTTCTCAGTCACTACATTCTTATCAAACGGCAGTCTCATTAGTCTACCACAAGACAGAAACGCATACATTTCCTTGTTATTCTTAATTCTTAAACACACAGTTGGAAAAGGCAGCAGTGGTTAGAAAAAGAACAGTAAAAGTCAGAAAGGTGCTTGGGACCTTCAAACTTTGTGTGTCATTTTAAAGCTTGCCCCACAGCAAGTGCATTACTGTTTTTAAAAGTGAGCGATAATATTTCTAGTGACCTGCAAGCAAAGTAGAGAGGGGTTGCTCCAGAGACGTTGGGCCTATTGATGTCGGCTCCACTGTCCAGAAGGCAAAGCACTGTCTGAATAAAACAGCATAAACAAACAATATCAGCATTGATCATTGCTAGAATGCAAAGCATGTCTGATGTGGTGATTGAGAAAATAAGGACATTTTTATTTTACATCTAAATTCTACAACTAAATAAGTTGAACATACCCAATCCTCTATGCCCCCACCCCCTTCACCCTGTTAAGCAGTATTATATGGCTCTGTATACTAGATCCTGAAAGTCTCATATTTTATAAGGCAATATCACATTTTATATGATCCATACTAAGAAATGTCTCAAATAAAAACGTATGCATGATATTTACAAATGACATTAGTGTAATAACAACCTGTACACAGAGTGATATACTTACATACATTATTCCATGGTTATTAATAGTAAAGCAGAAATAATGATCCAGTAAAGAGTAACAGTATTGAGGTTATATAGGTCTGAAATGCTGGATTTGTGTTAGATTGGAGTTGACACATTTTGGATGGATTTTCTTACATGTATTATGTTAACTGAGAAAATATTTTGCAAGTGAACATGTCTTAAGGCAAGCTGTCATCATGCCTCTGATGAGATTCACATACTAATTAGCAACAAAATCGTACAAAAATACGGCTCAGTTACTGCAGAGCCAAGGTCTGGATATTATGCTTTTCCAGTCGATACCAGTGCTCGGGTATGTGTATCATATTTAAACACCATCGGGGTGCTTCAGTTCAGTTCTTATCAGATTCAGTTTTTCCAATCAGGATATAAGGGTTACATCTCTCAGGCACACAGACATTTCACACACCTGAACACTCTTGCTAATTCCAAGGGTCCATTTTATACATCCATTTTCTGAACCGCTTATTGAACACAAGATCACAGGGAGCCTGGAGCCTATCCCAGAGGATTCCAGGTGGGAGACACCACAGATGGGGCACACACACACCCACACTCCTCAGAAACTATGGACAATTTAGAGATGCTAATCAGAATATCACACCTCCTTAAACTGGGGGTGGAAGCCAGAGTAATCAAAGCCCTGAACCACGAGAAGAATTCAGGGCAGAGGAGTGAACCAAACTGCTAACCCCAGAGATGCGAGGCAAATGTGATAACTAGTATGCCACAATACCCCTAATTACTTAGAGTAGCAAATTTTCCTTGTAGTACTTTTTAGGGAGATGGTATGTAACCATAGGAACTCCACATGAACACATGAGAACAAGCAAAACTCCACAGTAATAAAGATTAGAATCAAAGGGATGCAAAAGCAACACAATATTTTCAGCATGCATGCCACCCCAAACTCTTTTTTTTTAAATAAGTATACACAAGTATACATTGTAGCCCAGTTAAAATATTCTATAATTGTGAATTAATGTGGATGCATAAAGAAGACAAAAGATGTGTCAAAGAAATACATGCCAATGTGGGTCTAAATACTGATCAGAAAGCAGATCAATCATCAAAAATATGGTCAGAGTTTAACAATAATTTTTCTGTTCTAGTGTTCTAGTACTTCTTAACTAATGTATTAGTACTTCATTTGATGTAAAATGAAAAGATCCTTACTAGACTCACAACATTCTCACACATTTAAATAATTACATATTGTCTTACAGTTTTGTGTCCATTCTGGCAGGCCACATGTAAGGCTGTCTGACCCATTGCGTCCTCCACATCCACATTGGATACATGCTGCACCAAGTCATGAAGCAGTTCCGTTCTCCCATTAACCGCCAGCCAATGAATCTGTAGACACATAAATAGAAGGGTAGTGCATGAAACAGAAAAGATGAATTCATAAAACAGCACAACAGCCTCCAGAGTATATACCTAATGTCAGCTCTTAACAATTGTAACAGCTAATTATAGCAGTGAAAATCATTATGAACAACATATACTTACAGCTGTTAGGCCTTCGTTGTTACAGATGTTGACATCTGCATTATACTCCAACAGTCTACCCATGCACTTCTTCTGCCTGTTAAAGTAGGTATGCATATAATTTACATAATATCTACAAACAATACAGGAATTAAGGCAGATGCCAAAAAAAAAACATATTTCCCTCTAAGCATATGTTCATTTAGGTGAAGGAACTCAAACTGTGGAAAATAATGACATTTACAGTTACATTTATTTGTTTAGCTTGTGGTTAAATCCAAAGCGACTTACAAATAGGGAAATACAAGCACATGAATATATCAAACAGGGGACAATACAAGTAGTGCTACCAGATACAAGAGTTTTAACCATGTCTAGAGGAGCAAAAAGTACAAAGATTAGAAGTTAAACAGAGGTCAAAAGTGGAAGTGCTGGGGTTTAAACCCCAAACCTTATGATTACGAAACCTGAGAGGTAACCAATGAACCATCCCACCTAAATAATACTGGAGATCCACTGACTTAATGATTTTCCATTTTTCACTGTTTCCTAAATAACTAATCATGTCTCCATAAGCTAGATCAGATAAATCCTGAATACAATGCAGCAAAGCAAGCCTAAGGAGTGTTCTGGGGCCAGGAGATGGCAGTAGTGTATCAGTTTCAAAAGAAATACTCTACCCATTTCTTGCTGCCAAATGGAGTGGTGTACATCCCGAGATGTCCTGGTAGTTTGGGTTTGCTCCTCGCTTCAGTAACAGGACTAAACATTCCACTGACCCACAGCTTAAAGCAGATACAAAGAGAAAAGATCTGCTGTAAAACCAGATGCACTCTATGCAAAACAAGCTGACTCATACAATATATTCAGCTATTTGTTTGTGAATTTATGAACAGCATTTTTAAGTCAGAGCACTGAACAAATAAAAGATATGGTGATGCACGAAACTAGAGGCAAGCTATGTTACTTGAACCGAAGAGTAAAACACAGCCAATTAGACACTCAAACGTTAACATACTTGGCAGCTATATGAAGAAGGCTTCTCTTCACTCGTCCAAATGCGTAGTTGACATCAAACTTAGAGTTCAAGAGCAATTCTGAGACTGATCTTCAATTGTGGAGAAAAAAAAGAACACTTTAAGTACCAGCATATTCAACATATCATACTAAATTTACTATTTTATTTTGATCCTTTACCTGTGTTGATCAGCCATCACCATAGGCATGAGTGTGTAGACAGCTGTCTCATTGTCTGTACAGGATGCAAGAACAATAACTTAATGTAGCTTAGTTTTCCCATAACAATAACAGGGTTTACTTTCCTTTCACTGCACAAAGTTGAACTCTGCTTTTGAATGAGGTGTGGACTAAACAAATTCAAGTAAAGAGGGTGACGTGATGTACAATAAGTGGCCACTAGATATAGCTACCTACATTTTAGGCTTAAAGCAGCATTTAGGTACACAATTAATGACTATAACCCTTCTGACTCTATGTACAATTTATCCCCCATGCCAGTGTACAAGTATATCAAGTGCAGCAGTTTTACTGGGATTTACTTCGAACACCTCGGTATCACAACCGAGTTAAGATAACAAAAAATCTTTAGTCCACAGTGGTCCTGTAGTACATTATAAAGGACTATATTGTCTAACTTCAGACCTACAAGGTGGAATAACAATAATATATAGTAAAGTGGCTCTTCGGACATACCTGAACCATCCTGATGCCATACTTTGGGATGGACTTGGAAACCAAATCACTTCAAAACCAGTCACAGCTGTTTCACATTGAAATTCTAAAGATATGTGAGTTTACTGTAGATGGTACCACTTAGAAATCATACAGATGGCTTTGGACTACAATTCCTATGATAGCTTTAGGACTGCAATTGCCCAGTTTTGCAGTCATGGAAGATAAATCCAAAATGTATATCCTAAATTTATATATTTATATCCAACTTTGTGACCAAGATTAATATATATTAGCACAAAACACCCCAAAATATGTATGATCTCAGTGTTATTCCTATGGTGCAACACCTGTGTAGATGTACTGGTTATAATAAGCTGACGCTAGATTTGAATGTGAGCTTCAAGCCCAGTGTTCCTGGGACAAGTTCAGGATCAATCCAGACCATGATCAGTATCATGTATCCTTAACTTTTGCTTAAATCAAGAATTAAGGCCTTACTGAGAAGAGGAATTATTCACAGCGGTGTCAGGTCAGAAACCGTGACTTTTGTGATACTCGTGTGAAAACTGAAATCACAGCATTCATTAAAATGGTGCTAAGTAGTGGTAAATGTCTGAGCGTTACCTTCAGGGAGCTCCACTGTCCTGGCGCGGCGTAAAGAACGCGTCAGCCGGTTCAGCTGTACGTTTAACTGCTCCATCGCCCTTTCCATCATACGGGAAAACAATACCTAGATGAAGCGTATAACTAAGGATCTCCTTAACTACATTTAAACAGCCAAATATATTAGGTTATCCATTTCGTCAAGGGGCTTGGCAATTGACAGCTCAATCCAACATTAAGAGACATGACGCCTCTGATCCATCTGACATTATTTCCTTGTGTTGCACTCGCTTCCTGTTTTCGTTACCTCCTGCTCACGGTGCATACTGGGTAATGTAGTTGTACACTTTCCCCTTAAAAATTCCTGAGCGTATATTTAGGGTGATCCTTGATAACCTGAATATGTCTGCCATGTTTATCTCTTCACTCATTGCGGACATTAATATAATGTTCTAGACCTCTAAAAAAATAAATAAAAACACCAGACATCTGGGTTTTACTTTACAAATCATATACATTTCTGTCATTTAGCAGACATCCAGAGTGACTTACAATTTATACAACTGAGCAATAAGGGCCTTGCTCAGGGGCCCAGCAATGGCAGCTTGGCAGACCTGGGATTCAAACTAAAACCTTCTGATCAGTAGTCCAACACCTTAACCATTAGACGTCCCCACCTTAACCACTTAACCACGTCCACTCAGATCATCCCTCAGTTTATTCACAGTTGTTTGGACTCTTTCAGTATGGTAATGCATGTATGCTCACACAATAAGTCCAGCAACATTACAGAGCTTTCATTGCTTCAATTGAAAACCTTCTACCTTTCAATGCAGGCAAAAATGGTTATTCACAACAGCAGTGTAATGTCGTTCCAATTCATAAAAAAAAGCACAAATGTTATCTAGATACATTTATTAAAACATAATAAAAGATCAGAAAAGGATAAAGACTTTTAATATCACATACAAAGTACCATGACCCATCTAAATGAAATACTACACTCATTGTCCATTTTATTACACTGCATTTTGTAGGCTCATTCTATTAACTCAAATTGAAATAATATTCAAAAATATCCATTCATATGCTATTCAGAGTACGGTCATGGCTGGATGAAAGAAAATATTTGTAATATTTGTATTTTGAAAATCTAAATAAAAATGTTAAATGTATGCTTTTAATTTCAAGTGTAATTAAGAGTAAATATGTTAAGATTCAATGGAAAATAATAGTAATATAAAAGTATAGTAATGAAGGTGTTTTTCTGCATGACATTTACTGCATTCACGGATTTATTGTAAATTAAAATACTTATTTCTTTCATTTTGGATTGGGTACATAAATAAACAAGGTGACTGTAGACAATAGGTTCAAGTCAAGTCAAGTCAAGTCAAGTCACTTTTATTGTCACATCACCACAGCACATGTGCCTTGGTGAGTGAAATTCTTAGGAGCAAACTCCAGAAATTGCAGAACAGTTATACCGATAAAGATATAGATAATGAGTTGACATGTGAAAATGTGCAATTTGCTCATACATATAGTCAGTTCGATGTGTGGGTACAATATGTACAATTAACAACATAATGAAATCAGCAGGTGAAATGTGCAGTATGCTCATACATATAGTCAGTACAATGTGTGCACAATATGTACAATTAACAAACAGATAACAAAATAAACAAGTAAACGTGCAATATGCTCATACATTTAGTCAGTACACAGTGTACTATTGGGCATCCTTACAGTAGCACTACACATTATGTGCAATATGTACTTATATATGTATATGTGTAAATATATTATATATAAAATACTATAAAGTGCAACAGATTGTACAGGTACAGAAGTGACATGGATGTGCATTGGATGGTATCTAGTGGTAACAGATGGATTATGGTATTAAATGCAATGTGTATGTATAGTCCAGTGTGTATAATGCAGTGTGTATGTATAGTCATAGACATATTTGGGCAGATTTTTATTTTGCAAATGTCCAAATTTACAAGAATCCTTTTTAAACTTTTAGGAACACAAAACACTATTTAAACTATAAATATTATGATTTTGACCAATTTCTTATAGCAATCATTACAGTAACAAGGTTTAGAAAAACATTATCATTTATTATTTTCCAAAATTTAAAACTTTTCCAATAAAAATTCTAAAATTCATATGAACATGCATGTTCAAGGAAACTGTACGTTGGCATATTCATTTATTTCAACATATAATTTAACAAATAAAGATCAACATTATATAAACCCAGTACACTAAGTAAAAATCTCTTTCTAAGCAGCAGGTCTATGTAATGTTCAAAATGTCTCAGTCTACTGCATTTCCCTACTTCTTAGAATGCTTCATACAAACAGCATTTAATGAAAAACAATGCATATAATGCATATTTATCCATAATCCACACATCCATTCAATCATAATTTAATCATTTATATCCTTTCACTTTTCCTCTTTACACTTGTATTTTAAGACTGACCCAATTAATTTGGATCATGGTGTCCCAATTTGGAACATCTTGAATTACTTGAATTACTGTGAAGAATCACCAAAACACATTCCTTTTGTGCGCATTATCTGTCCAAAGAAATTCCTGAAATTGCGCACTTGCGGTTTCCTTTCAAAACTGCAGTTCCCTAAGAACTTCCGTAAATGTAGTAGAAGAGCAGCAGCACTTGTATTAGTAGTATTATGGAAATAAATATAGGCTGTATACAGATTTCTATAGGAACCTCCTCTTCATGGATCCCACGTAATAAACTTGGATTTCGTCCTGGACATTTTACTTATTTTTTATGCTTCTGTTTTTCTGAACGTCTGAAAAAGGTCGGTGTCAGTGTCGTTTGCGAAATTTAACCCCTTCATTCCCCAGTGTATGCAGTTTCCAGAACCGGCAACAAGGGGCGCTCATCTTGATTAATGACCTACTTTCAATTACATTAAAATTTTGTTGAAAACAATGAGAATAATAATTTAATAGTTTAAAAAATATATGACATCGCCTATCATTTCAGAAGCAGTTATTAGTTGAAAGTGATTTATATTTTCTAGTAAAATTTTACTATTATACTGAGACTTATTAAAAGTACTCTTTAAGAGTTATGTATGAGATCTTTACCTTGCTAAGACTTTTCGTTTGAAACTGTTCTGTTTTCTGTTTGAAAGCCTTTCTGTCTGATATGGAATTTATGGTAGGGTTAAAAGATTTAGGTTTTTCCCAAACTGAAGTACTGTATATTTCATTTTTTTAGTATAAACAGTACATAATGTGTGTGTATTTATTTTTATTAAAGTTAATCATCCGTATTTCATTCGCACAGTTTTTGCAGGTTGTTTACCCCCTGTATCTTACCTCAAGATAAAATGCACGGCAAAATATGTGCAAAACGAATTATGTCCTTGTTTTCAGTACAAGCCTAGCTGTGCTTCTGCTTCTCTGCTTCTAAGGAAACAAATATATCCACAACTATTCTACTGTATCTTTAAATCCTACATACATGTCAGACTTTAAGGGTTTGTAAATACGACACTTAATAAATGTGTATTTAAAAACACTTTAATTTCTTGCTTTACGCAATTTGTGGCAAGATGTGTTTATATTCAAAGTTTTTATGTTCAGGGTGTGTGTGTGTGTGTGTGTGTGTGTGTGTGTGTGTGTGTGTGTGTGTGTGTTAGAGAGAGAGAGAGAGAGAGAGAGAGAGAGAGAGAGAGAGAGAGAGAGAGAGGTATGCTATGCAGGGCTTTCCAACCCCCACCGCATGTTTTAGCATCCGCATCGGAGAATCAGTGGGTAACACACACACACACACACACACACACACACACACACACACACACACACACACACACACACACACACACACACAAGTCAGTACGTTTCTGATAACAAAGGAAATCGTGCTTTACCCGTAAATGGGTAAGGAATAACCATGCAATACATTTTACTTAAGTCAGTAAACTTAACACTGTGTGATGAACAACACCGCCTCGTTATTTGTCTCTTCTTAATTTAGGAAGTGTCTTTGGGATGAATGGTAAGGGCCACTTGATTTTACCTAATCGTTAATTCTACAGACGGACATTCCCAATGTTCAGAATAAACTGGTTTAAACCGATAAATCTGAGATTTTCTATATGTATGTATATACACGTGTGTGTGTATATATATATATAAGTTGAACACATAGATATAATTATATCGACTATTTTCACTTAATAAATAAATATTACTGGTTAGAATAGAATGTGTGATATACCAAGAGTAATAATAATTGTTAAGCCTTTTAAAAAGTGGGATTATATATAAGGACATATAAAATAATTAGTCGATCACGTTTCATGTGTGTTAATTGTTTGTTAGTTTGGTGTTGTTGTGTTGCTGATTGCTTAGTTGCGTTCTGTAACTGTTATCTGTTTCCATTTAGCAGCCTGCATTAATTAGTGTGTTATCTTTAACCCAGTGTAAGTGTTGTATCCTACACATAGGATTTAGTAATAGCTGAAGATTTAATCCAATAACGGGGAGAATAGATATTCATCAATACAATAGAATGCAGGGTTTTTTAACTAAGCAAGTTTCCAGTAAAGCAGGTTTATAAAACAATAATAAAATGTATTTATATATTTAAAAAATAATAATAATTAAAAAGCTAAATTATGTTCCTTACTTTTCTTTGCTCTTTAAACGGTAAATAATCCTACAAGATATTTTAATAGTACTAACAAACACCTAGGATTTGTAATGAAATCGTGTTCGTTCCGAGAAAACCACACCGCATGCAGTGAAAACACAGAAAAATAAATGTTTTCTTCAGTGAGGATTCTACGGGCATGTGTGCACTCAACGACGATTGGCTGCCGTGTCTCGCAAGGCCCCGCCCCTAAACCTGAATTCGAAGAGAATCCAGCGTCTGTAATTGGCGCAGAGGGGCATGTGACTGAATGTGGGAGTGGCTAATGAAAAAAGGAGCAAAGGGGGGAGTGCACTAGATGCAAAAGAGAAAAACGTCTGTGTGTTGTAGGGCGCGCTAGATCATGCACGCTACATTATGGTTTGTGTAAAGCATTGGGTTACATTTATGACGAGGACCAAATATTTCCACAGAAGGACTTACACTCTCCGAAGTTTGGAGCAAGGGAGCCAAAGGAAACATGGCCGAAGGTATCCTATGGTTGTAGCGACGTAGCCTGAGCTGCTGCTCTCACTGTGTTGTGGCTAGTTCACTACTGTGGGTCCTTTTTAAACAAGCATCATGTGTTTATTCCCTGGGCATATAAATATACAGACTGTGTTTGTGTACAACAGTTTAGATCGGCATTTAAGACGAGAAGTACACCTGTTTGTTTATGTATACGACAGTATGTTGGTTCATACTCCATATACACATCAGGCTTAAGGATCCTAAACAGTACTGAAATTACATACACTGAAATTAATCGCAAAATAAGTCTGACAGAATGACCAAGGAAGCACCTTGTAACCCTGTAATCTCAGGACATAATGATGTAAAAGGCTTCCTGATGCTGTAGCTCAGGCTAACCTTGTGTTGTTTACCCTGTCAGGAGGAGTGGGGACTGGTGCAGGGAGCCATCGTCCCGAGGCGCAGGAAGGCACTGGCTCCTCTCACATGTACGGCACAGGCCACTGTAAGTGGTTTAATGTACGAATGGGCTTTGGATTCATATCAATGACAAATCGCGGAGGAACACCTATTGATCCTCCAATGGACGTATTTGTTCACCAAGTAAGTCCAGCATCCAACGAGATAAAACACGAACTTGAAGGAGTAGCTATTGCTTGTGGTTCTGTGCCCAAGGCCTAGTTAAGTTTAACTTCTCAACAGGAAGGCCTTCATTCAGAGAAAGACACATTTACACTTATTTTGCTCCATGATTATTAGTTTTGCCAGCAAAAGATTATTACAGGGTCACAGGATCTGGCTCATGTTAGCGTAGGCCTCATTGTTTACACTTCAGATTAATGTTGATTTTTTTTGTGCTTGCAAGCCCATTCAGCACATCTTAAATCACCACAGTTTTTCAAACTAGAAAACGCCATGCATTCTGACAACCTTAAGCTGGACCTTGAACTGAAAAGGGCATTTAATAAGATCTATGCCTCCTGGGTTTCCATTCAACTTTTACTTCATTCACATTTTGTAGTTCTTACCATAGGTGATATGAGCTGTTTTCAAGATCATTTACAAATAGTCTCAAGACTCTTTAACCTTTTACAATAGTTTAAAGACAATAAAACATCTTTCACCTGATTGTTTATAATTTTTAAAAGAATACTCATTAAATACAGACTTTTAATGATTACTTTCTGTTTATTACTGAAGCACTATTCAAAATGTATCAATTGTTGTTTTCCCTTAATTGTTTGAAAACCATCCCATAAGTATCCCATGTCCTTATTACCTTCACACACATCTGATCATAATTACAGCCTTTACTTATCCAGCCAGGGTATGAAATTCTAATTTATAGCTCAAATAACCCCAGACAGCTGTTTTAAAAAAAGGAAAAGAAAAGAAAAGACAAAACAAATGATCTATCTTAGAGAGGAAATTGCTACTGAATGGTGAGTGGCATTACCATTTTGATAGTGAGTCTTTTGTCTTTCATTTATGCTTTACAATATATATGTTTGGTATTCTCTCATGTTCAGTTTTTCATGTTGGGGTAAGCTGTAAATATTAAAGATTATCCGGTAGTACTGAGGTGATTTTATGTTTAATTTGTTACTTGAACAGCCTTCATGTTAAACATTCAAACATAAAATCACCTCAGTACTACCGGATAATCTTTAATATTTACAGCTTATGTTAAACATTCAAACAATTCTATAATTTAAATTAATTGCTGTATAGATTACACTATAGTAGCATAATAAAACTATGAAGATGGTTATACTAGTATATTTATTCTTAAACTATTTTTTTTTTTTTAGAAAATATATTTATTTTTTAAATATTGTACTTTATTAACATAAAAATATTAGCTCATGCTATATAAGCATAAATCTGTAAGGTTATTGCTATAGTAGTATAGGATAGGATACTGTAGTAGCCTGTATAGATGTATTATGTTAGTGTGGTGTAATCTGTAAAGAATGGATTCCCAGCATAATAAATCTGATAATTGTATGATTTACTCCTGTAAGAAATTTGTAAAGGCTAAACTATGGGATTATCATAAATATTAGAAAGGTCTAATTATTGACATTGGCTCATTTTCAATATCTGGACAATCAAGTGTTTTAATGAAAAATATATTTCTTTGTTTATTTTAGTTCTGTGGCGATGACTAAGCATTAGGTTATTGTCTAGTATTTGTCTGCTGATTGTCTTTGCTAATGTCTCATTTTGCATCCCGATGGATTACTCAATCATTGTGCTGATTTTACACAATGGGACTGATCGGTTAAAAGAGAATTTAATTTTTCTCTTTTGAGTTTTCATTTTTGCAGTGAAATTTTTGGCAAATTTTTTACTCCACCTGTACTTGAAATGGTAAAAGTCATGTTATTTAATTGTAGAAACAGTTGTTCTCTAATGCCTCTACCCAGAAAAACAATGTCTAGGCACTGCTGAAACATGTCTTCTTATTGTGCTCAGCTTTAGTATGAGTGTGGGGGAAGGGTTTCTTTAAATCCGCTTTTTCTGAGGTGAAACTATGAGGGGTTAAACAAGTTTGGAAAAAAACACGAGATTTTCAGCTTCAGGATTGCTTGCTTCTTAGGTGAAGCTTGCAAGTTCAGTAAGGGGTTTAGCTAGGTGATGGTGCACACTTCTAATATGTGTGTTCTACAGAGAAGGTTAGATTTTGTTAGTGTGTTGAGAAGACTGTGTGGGCCCCTGGTAAGATTAACCAACAGCCCATTTTATCATTTGGCATGTAGGCCCCAACCTTCTCAGCTAATACCAGGCTTTGTTTCTCTTACTCGTGGGCTTTTCTTCTCTCTGTTCCTTTGGATGGAAAAAAGGTAGCTTCTGTTCACGTGACTTCCTCTTGTGAGGCGTCCATACATGCTTGATCTCTGTTGGGAGGAGCAGAAATGCCTCTGAGTGAGTGGCCTCTCATGGTTGCCAGAAACAGTTTGTAATCTCTTGTTGTCATTATTTTACTCTCTTCCAGAAACAGTGATGTAGATTGAAAGGTACAGTTAGTTTGCAAAAAGACAATAATCAGGATATTGTTGCATTTGTTCTATAAGACATATTTCTATGTATGTAGGTATTTTGCACTTGGACCAGCTTTTTTAATGTAGCATCTACAATTGTATTTTTGCTTCTAAAGGTTTATAGCCGTCACCTCTTTTAAACTTTCTTCTTCTTTGCTTAATCATCATGTGACTGAAACTGCCAGTATGTTTGTAAGCGTGTATTTATAGATTGTGGTCTATTATGATTCTCTATATATCGTGCAGAATTTCAGCTCTGTTTATAATAATTGTTTTTCTGTGCACTGTTAATTTTTCTTTTAATTAACACATAATAGCATACAAATAATAAACAATATAATACAAATATTGTTCTTTAGATTCTCACTAAATGATGACTTCCAAAAAATATGATTTAAATGTTTCTTTATTAATATTGCTTAAGATTATAAAATAAAGAAGCATTTCTTGAAGAAAGATAGTAGTTATTAGTTTATAATGGGTAATAATTATACATTAATTAATACCTTAAATAATTAATGATATTATTCATTATATTCATTATTTTTTAACTAAAGAAAAATTACACATCGTGTTTTCATTAATTTGATAATTGTATTCAAGTAAATAATGAACTATTATTTCAATAATAAAATATTGCATGTTTAATTATGATTATTCTTTTAAACATAATGAATGAATTAATTAATAAAAATTCATATTTAATTTTCTACTCAACCTACTATAAATATAAACTGTAAATATTTGGTATTAACCAGAATAGTATTTGTTTTTTAATGTATTTAAAAGTAATACTTTTATTTTTTAATGTAGTTAAATATGAAGATTATTTTACAAATATATTATTTGGTAACATTATTCAGTAAGTGTATTAAAGATTAATTTATTTAATTATTTCTGCCAGCCACTGATTACATTATTTTATTCTGCCCCAGTTAAAACAGATAGAAGCACTAAATTTGCCATTTCTGTAGTTAAAGATTCTTTACTGTAAATGAATGCAAATTTGACAGTGAGGAAAAAAACGATTCAAAGTGAAATCTGTGTTTTTATTTTTCTATACGTTGTTAAAATGCAGACATATCTACATAGCAGTAGCATTGTATTAAGATGAAATCATATCAGTTGCATTAAGTAATATAAGATTAAGTAATATAAATGATTTAAATCCAGCTGTTACAATTTCATCACACACTTGAGTCACATGTAAAACATATATATATATATTTTTTTATATTATAGTCATTAATACGTTTTTTCTTGTAATTTTAGGTGATGACCAATAAATTGTCATTATTATTACATTTACAAGGTTGTGAAATATTCATTATGGTCGACCAGACAAGTTTCTTATTATTTGTTTAGTGTATGAATTGTTACCATGAATGTCTTTCCATATGCTGCTGGAACCCTACTATTTGTGTACGTTTGCAAGTTTGAATTTTAGTATTGTTTTTTCTTTATTTACAATCGTCGACCAGCCATATATTATTACAGTTACAAAAAATTTTTTTTCAGGTGGTGCTAAA
Organism: Tachysurus fulvidraco; assembly: GCF_022655615.1. Classification (NCBI taxonomy): domain Eukaryota; kingdom Metazoa; phylum Chordata; class Actinopteri; order Siluriformes; family Bagridae; genus Tachysurus; species Tachysurus fulvidraco. The sequence goes on along the minus strand of NC_062520.1, from coordinate 16,411,105 downwards.
TATTCTGGATGTTGTAATAAATAAAAAATATAAGAAAATAAAACGATGAGAGTGAATATCTTAATGAAGAACAAGAAGTTTATTCCAGCTTAGCGGTGAAAAAATACATGGAGTACTTTGGGTTTGTCGGAGTCAGTAAGAACCCAGGACAAATCATGCTCAAGCATTTTATACTGTTTTCTCTTTTTGTAGTTTAAATGAGGTTCTGTTTTGATCTAGCCGGATGTCTTTAAATGTTAATCATGGTCACGTAGACTCTTGTTAGTGGGGATCCTTGATGTCCTGCTGCCACTCCCAAACTAACGATTTAATGGACTTTATTCATTTAGCATTCTAACTGCATTACCTTATGTATGGCTTTTTAGGAATGATCTCTTTTCCATGTGTATCTTGGAGTGCAATCTGGGGACGTTTATCTGTAATTTCTTACATGTCTAACTACATGTTTTGATGTACTTTTCTACTGTCTCAGAGTAAGCTGCACATGGAGGGGTTTAGGAGTCTGAAGGAAGGTGAGGAGGTAGAGTTCTCATTCAAGAAGTCCTCCAAGGGACTGGAGTGTGTGACAGTGACTGGGCCTGGAGGAGTGCACTGTATAGGCAGCGAGAAAAGACCCAAAGGGAAAAACGTGCAGCAAAAACGAAAGCCAAAGGGAGACCGGTGAGTAAATAGCAGTTCTTGATCGCTTCCCACAAAGTATGATCTTCTTCCCCAAGCCACAGTAAAGGGAATTGCAGTATGTAAGGACTAGTTTGTATGGATCGGCTAATGAGGACTAACCTGTACAAGTTAACATATTTAATAAGAGGTATAACCAAGCTTTAATATTCGTTCTGCTGGATGAAGGTCTTGTCATTACTGTGTTGTATTTCGAGGGATGATAGCAGCGTTAGTCTGTTCAATTTCATTTTTCAGGAGAGAGGCTGTTCTTTGCTCAGTCTAGGCTTGTTGCCATGGTTTTAACACATTTGTGTCCAGGAGCTTTTTTTTCCTGCTAAATTGCTGCTATTTCTGCTTGGGTTTGGGTAAAGCCTTGTAGCATCACTTTGGTTCTTAGAAGTGTGGTAGAGAAAAAAAAACAGTATGACATTGTACTAAGAACATAACACACAACTAATGTTTTGATTGTGTGTATTGTAGAAAAGTGATCAATGACCCCTAATTCTGGATTAAGATGACCCTGATATCATTAATTTCTTTAGAAGTCATGGGTGTTTAATGCCTTTCTGTCTTCATGCTTATGAAGAGTTTTCTTTGCTCGTAATAATTCTAAACTCTCAATTAATCCATAATTCCTGACTGTGCTGTGTCACATGGTGTTATTCATTAAAAGAATTTCTAACACAAGGTGCCATATTCTGTGAGGTAAATCCTTGTTGTTCTACTATGGCAGTTTGTTGATTTAAGAGATGGGAATATTATAATTTATTACTTTAAAAATGTATCTAAGCCTACCTCTAATTGCCAAGAACATGCCATCCACTGTTGACAAGGCTGTGTACATATATAATTTGTGTACGTTTAAGATGTGTTCTGTTGTACACATACATTTGGAAATGATTGAAATATGAATGTCCTCTTGTATGATTGTAATATGAATGTAGACCTCTAGAGATTTATATACTATTTATTATTATTTCTCAGTGGATTCTAAAATCGATCATATCTGAGGTGATAATCTTTGTCCAGTTTTTACTTGTACAGACAAATACCCTTAAAGGGAACTGTGAAAATAAGAGGACATGGACACTAGCATGGCGAAAATCGTCATGCTTTAAACATTAAACATTTTGTGAAAGGGGAGCAATTCACCATGCAGGACCCCCTACAAGCTGAATGTCAGACCATGAAGTTTGTTTTGAGTAAAAAGAAAAAAAAAGTGAATCCATTAAGGAGATAAGCTTTTAAAAATAAAGTAACAAGAAAGTCATACTTGGCATGAATACAGTAGCAAAGCTTGAATCGTAGAGGTTTAAGAAATTGATGACACAATCCTGGAGAATGACAGGCTGAAATGTGTGTCATGCAGAAAGACAAATTGTCTAATGGGGTAAAATATCTAATAAATATCCCAAATCTAGTCCTTTATAAATGTTAATTTGTTCATCAGCATGTAATGGACTGCTGGAGCATCCATGGTTGATTCCCATGGTTGCAAAGAGCTTACTGAAGATGAACAAAGGATTATTTTGTGTGTGTGTTTGTGTATCTCTCTCTCACACACTCTCTCTCTCATTTTATATAGTCTTATGTACGATTGTTGATTCAGATTATTTCTTCCAACAGCTGTTACAACTGTGGTGATCTGGACCATCATGCCAAAGAGTGTGGCCTCCCTCCACAACCCAAAAAGTGCCACTACTGCCAGAGTGCCTCCCACATGGTGGCACATTGTCCCCACAAATCGCCCTCAGCCTCTCAGGGAAGATGTAGCTTAGAGCCGTGCAGCTCGAGCTCTGTCCAGATCCCAAGCCCTCAAAGAGCCTTGTACACATCTCAGGAAAGCTCCACCCTTAGCAAAACCTCTAGCTCTCCCACACTGAAAGCTGCCTCATCACAAAGAAAAAAGAGGAAAAAATGAGTTGCTTTATCATCGCACCAGTCTTTCAGGCTGCCTAGTTTTATCCAGCACTTCATTGTGAGAATTATACTGGATTCACCCTACCTCAGACCAGCGAGTTAAGGCCAGGTTAACATCTCTGGATCTCTTTAACCTAAAGAGAGGGAATGCATGCTGCTTTTTTTTTTCTTCTTCTTCTTCTTTTGGATTCATGATCAACTGCACTGTGAACGAGTGCAAATGGTTTCCCAGTGCTTTTAAGAGACTGAGACCTTATGCACAATATATACATCTAGCAAGAATGCATTTTGCTAATTTTATTGCTTTGCTGTTTATTCTTGACCATGTTCTCCAACTTGAATGCAGTATAAAACATTTAAAACAGATGCAGGGATTCTTGACTTCAGTAGGCACGTTATACAATCTTGAGCCAAAGAAAATAAGAGATTGGTGTTCTCTTATAGGTTTTTAAACGTTTAAACATACTTCCTGTATTAGTATGCTTAATTCCCCTTTCCATTACTCTAAAGCCACAACACACTATATCGCCACCCTATTTGTTCATTTGAAAGTGTCTGCAATCGTGGGATGTCTACAGAGAGAAATTTTCTTTTTATTGTCTACATGTTTTAAAATCAGGTTCCAAATTTAACTATGAGTATTGATCTCTTTTGTCTGAGATCAGATTAGATCCTTGAATACTACTGTCTCTTAATACTGTTAATGTAAACATTATATTTTGGGTGAGGAAAACGTCTTGCAGAGACCATTTAAAACTGAAAAAAGTGTAATTATTTGAAGTGCAGGATTTTAAGCACACATGCACCATAATATCTGAAAACAGATTTCTTGTTAAGTGTGTTAATGTAGGAGTCAGACATGAAGGATATGATGTAAAAGCAGTAGCTAGTTCTACATTAGGCAATCATGGCAGTATTAACTGAATCATGTAGTGGATGAACAGACATGAAGAAGCACAATGGATTTTATCTGGTATTTATAATTAATTTTTTCTTCTTCCTTTTTTATATAAAGAGGTAAGTTTTCTACCATCAAGTTCATGCTTATTTTTACTTGCTTATAATGGAGGTTTTGGGAAGTTGGTACAGCTAAGTAACATTTCTGTTAAACTTATTCTGAATCTTTCATAAAGAAGTGGTTAACAAATACGTTTCCAACTAATCATGCACAGAAATATAAAACATTTGGGTAAAGTGAGCAGAATTCCATATTTTAAATGTTTATTGAAGGAATTTAATAACTACCTTTAGACTTCCATTATAAGTGAAAGTGAAGTAAATGATTCGCAGTTGTTTTGTGTTCTTTTAATTGAACCTCCTAATATGATTAACTCTTAAGATATGGGCCATATCAGTGAATATATATTCTTAGTAATAAAAATCTTTCCTTTTTTAATCATTTAAGTAGCTGCTTTTTAAAATTGGCTAAAAGTAATATAAAAAAAAATAATCATTAAAAAAATTTAAGTAATGGGCTTAAAAAAAAAATAGATTCCAATTTCTAGACATACTGTATGCATTCTCATAAGCAGATATTGCAGGATTAGTCTTCAGTTCGTGTGTTGTTCAAAAACGACTTGTCAGCTTGATGTATTTTCTTAGAAATAGGGAAATGGGTAGAGTTTTGCCTGAATTGAACATCTAGTCAATCTAAGGTGAAGTAAGTTAATGGTGCATATATGTTTACCAATTATTTATACAATCTTGCATGTAGTTCTTTTCAAACTAACAGAAGGTGGAGTTTTAGTAATAAATGATCAATCTTTATTCTATTTTATTTTAACAACTCAGCAGTTAGATTTGTTATCTGTGGCACAACCAACATAAGCCAACCTGAATCCCTGACTGTTCCACAGAACTGAACAATGAGCTGCTCAGTGAAAAGCCTCCTCTCAGGGACTTGTTTAACAATTATGTAACTTATGTCAATAATTTATAGCTAGTTTATTTATAAACAGGCTTCTTATATGTGTTTAACTGTTAAAAAAAGTAATCTGTATGAAATATAGAGGTTGTAAAAATTAAATGGAAATGCTCATGATACTTTTGCAATTTTTGCTTCTAACGTTATTACTGAAGTTTAAAAATGTACTTAATGTAATAATGACTTGCTGGACTTTACTGTACTGACATATCTGTAGTAATGGATACTTGTATCATGTTCAGGTAATAATGTTTCAAATTCTGCATAAACAGGCTAGTATTGTACCTGCTGTTTTGAGAAGTTTAGTGCCTCCTTGTGGTTATATAGGGCATTTTCTCTGTAGTGTTCGTGATTTTTATTTTTTTTTTGTTTTCTTCCTCCCTCAGTTTACAGTAACTCCTACCTCAGTCGTTTTGTTCATGAAGGTCATTGCCTTTGACAATTTTTTTTAGAAAATTTAGAGCAACATAAGTGACTTTAAATGCAATTTATTGTAAAATGCTTCTGTTGTTTATACGTACAATATCGTGTGCATAATTGACCTTTTATTAGGAGTTTGTCACACTGCTAAAACAAGACAAATGTACTGCTTGTCTTTTTGATCTGAGATGTTTCACAGCTGTGCGAGCTAAAATCTTTTCTAATCTCCTTCTAATCAGCAGAATGTTTTGGAGTTTTAGATCTAGAGGTTTTCTTCTTTAATAAACTTACCTACTGACGTGACCATTGTTCTGTATAAACATGAGCAAATGATTGTTTTTTATGCTTTTTGTTAAAATTATTAAATGAAGCCGAGATTTTGATTAAAAATGGTTGTGCCTGTTAATATTCATGTGCTTTTTTTTTCCAAACCAAAGAATTTAACTGTCTGTTTGGTTTGTTAGCTGTGATGAAAAACTATTTTCTTTTCATTATGTGACTGAATGCAAAAGCAAAGAAAAGTTCTCAGGAATATTTGTCTTCTTAGAGTGTCAGATTTTTAATATAATAAAGTGACATGATTTTGTTTGTGATATTTTATGTGTGGACCCTACCAAGCTTTAGAAACATTACACAGTATCTCCAGGATTTTTCAGTTTTGCATTTGGAGAAATATACAGACTATCAAGCATTTTATTTATTTATTTACTTTTTTAATTTTTAAAAATGACTCCAGAAATTCTGCATATTTGAGCCAAGACACACCTTGTGATGTCATTTGCGATGTGCATTGAACATGTGTACAACTATCATATAAAATAATTACAAATGTGTCTCACTGGTAGTAATTTAAACGACAAAGGTTGCCACGTCTTCTGCACGTTTTGGTTGCAACAATCATATAAAATGCAGAAACTGATTGCACCATCATTTGGCAGGATTAAGTGTGATGTGGGATAAAGGTCATACCTTTTAACTATAATAAATTGCCCAAGGCATTTTTCAAGAGACGTAATCTTTACCTGTATCTAATTTCACATAATTGCATTTCTTAAATGTATTTCTTTTAATATATAAAATTGAAACAAAATTTGTAGTAATCTTCAAAAGGAAAAATCCATATTGTGCTATAATGGTTACATTTTTCTCCTATTTGAAGCACTTTAAGTATTTTCCAGTATGCTCTATAAAATTCTATTCCAGTGCAATTTCTATTCCCACCAATTTCTGTTGGTTGTTGCTGCAATTTTGCTTTTACCGAGATAACTTAGTGGTTGTGTTTCCATTCACAGGTCATTGTTAAAACCATTAAAATGGTGATTAGAATTTTGATGCTAGCTTGCAATAAAGGGGAAAGAGCTTTTATTTTCACTGAGAGCATATCAATCAGATATTGAATGTGAAAATAATGGAGACAGCAAATGTTGGATAAAAGTTCCAAAGTGCAAATCTATTATATGATCATTGAGTTACAGCAGACACTCTTTTTATATAGCTACTGATCCATGAGTTGACAAGCAGGGTTCTGGAAGTTTTCTCAGCAGCCTTGAAACTTCGATAATTATGAAAGGAATGAAAATTAAACTTTTTTAAATTTTTTTTTTGTTTTACCCCAATTTACATGTGGTCTTTGAGGATAAACATTTGTGATAAACACAAACACATTTAAATATAAGTTTAATATTAATCTTGAATCTTGAAACTTTTGTACTGTTTCTTATGTTCTGTAAAGCTGCTTTAAAACAATGTCCAATGTTAAAAGTGCTAAACAAGTAAATTTGCATTTGAATGTGCAGACATTATGTCAAACTATAGCTCATGCTGCAAATGGCTCACTTGGAAATAAAAATGCTATCTGCCCTGTCCCACATTCATGAAATCACAGAATTCATGACAGGCTGGTGATTACTGTCATTGAAAGGATAGAGGGAGTATGCCATCCATCCCTTCCAACCAGAGCACCTGACCAGTTTTGCACTTTTGGCTCCACATGGCTGTGGCACTAATGCTAAACTTAACGATATGGTGCACTCTTTTCTGTTTCACTACGTGGGAGCTTCATGGAGCCCACATATTTATTATAAAAATTAATATGCAAATTGTTCATAGTGTATTTTTTTATTTATTTAATTTATTTAATTATTTTATTCAATCCATAGTTAAAGAAAGCAACAGGAAAGGAAATAAGCACAGTGTTTGCATTTGTGTACCAAGTGATAAGCTAACTATTGATTTTAAATACATAGTGAATTTATATCATTATACTTAGAAAACATTAAATGTTCCTCGTGCTCCTATTAAAAAGTTGCATTTGCTAAGCCATTGCAGAGCAAGCACAGCCTGCAAGATGCTATCATGGTTTAATGACATGAATCTCTGATTGGAAAAGCTGTCTATTCTGTATATTACAGTACATAGAGAATGTGACCTCACCCCAAAAGTCATTTCTGATCAATAACAGTCTATCTTCACACAGAAGTCCATCAAATATCAGTTTAAACGTCATCTGGAATATCATCCTACACAGGTTCTGGGCTGTTTTGGGAGTCAGCTGAATCACCTTCGAAAACATCATCTTCCATGGCTTCTTCAATTGGTTTCATAGTCATGGAGGCCTTATTATGTGGATTATTTTCTGAAAACAAGAGTCACAATGTCAAAAAGGAGATGCATTTACAATGTTGATATTTTTATAGGTTATTTTAAATGTTGTCAATCTGTCATTTCAATCACATGCAGTTACATTAATAAAATGTCTAACATAAATTACACGTTACGGTTTACAAAAAAACCCTGAATAGTGAAAGGGTTTGTATACATTATTGTTAATTAGATCCATACATGTAGGTGTTTATAGACATATATTGTGTGCACATTATATAGTTTATATATATATATATTAGTTGTTGTTTTTTTTAGCTGAACAAATTTATGAAACACTTATGCAATTTTCATGTATTTTTGGACATTTTGATATGACACCAGAGCTCACTCTGGTGCTCAGATGCATTTGTTATTACCCTGTCTTGCAAACTTTATTTATGTTATCATATGTTTAAATGTAATACTTCTATACAGTGTGTGAATTTTGGTTAAACTCACGAGTTGTTAATTAACCGCACATCTTATTGACCAGTGTATTTGTAATACAACAAAAATACAATATGTAGCAATGTAACAAGTTAGAATAGTAATATTTGGACTATACTGTATAACACTCAATTTGCTGAACTTCAAGCAAAAGCATGTGTATGTAATTGGCGGGGGAATACAATACAAGTTCATCAATTCAACAATAATGAAACTGTTCATAAAGCTAAGCATTAGTTGCAACAGTTCTATGATAGGCTGAGTCATAGGATTGTGGGTTGTGATGGATTATGAAGTTAATGAGGTGAGATCCATGATAGATGACCATATTGGCACGCTTTGAGTACAGTGGGAGACAGTTAGGAATTTATAGAGAAATGCATCAAGTCACTTGGTTACATTTAAGCTAATAACTGGGTGATTTGGGGTGGGGGGGAATGTCAGAGAGGTGGTGAGAGAAAATAAAAGGTCTTACAGCCCCATCAGGTACGATCTGAGGTCAGAGCTAAAGGAGGGACAGGAGGAAATATGATCAGAGAAACACTGAAGCAGTAACATGAGCCCATGTGGAAGGAGAAGAGCACCAGACATTCAGGTGATGGTGAGGGACCATGCTGGACATGGAAATCATTAGTTTATATAACTGAAAATGGAAATGAAATCATGTTTCATATTTTCTAGAATTGGACATATATTATAAGCCAACTGAATGTACACGTAGTGACCTTTGATTAGACCTGTAGCAAGATTAGCATTAGTGCTAAAAGCTGATAAACAAACAGGTGGTGTTAGCAGGGTAAAACTTACGAACAGATGAACCACCTGATCCACCTCTAAGAATCTGATTAAGCACATCATCTGTGTCACTGGTGCTGGCCATGCTGTTTCTCATCTGCATCATTGAGAGCTGGGAGCACAAACTCGGCTGCCTCTCCATTTTCTTTACCGCCTGCAAGACAGTGACGTCATAGTAGTAACTGACATTAGGATGTGTATCCATGCCATGCACATCAACAGTATCAAAATTCTATCAGAGTCAGTTTCATTTATGCACATCAACAGTATCAAAATTCTATCAGAGTCAGTTTCATTTAATCATTAACATTACGGTCATCTTACCTTGTCACTAAGAGTGGGGTCGTTCAGAGAATACAGCTTGTTAGTAATGTCCTTGCCAATGAGGTACCTAAACACCTCCTTCAGAAATGTGTCAGACTCCAGATAGTAAGTCAGCCTCTCTCTAGACCAACACAGGTATTTGCAGTTTTCCTCAGCTGTGATTGTCACCTGTCAGTAAGAGGTTACTCATCACCATCATGTTGCCAGCACAAGAAAGTCCTGTTCCCCTACACCCTCTGATGAAGACATTGCCTCTAGCTATACTCAATTAGATGTGGACTCAAGATCATTACCTGGAACTTTTCTCCCCTGTTCATCTGTGTTGATCTGAACTCGGGAGAATCAATAAAGGCATTAGTGTAAATGTTGTGAAGAAAATGGCCACGATATGACACCTTCATTCTGTAATAAAAGCACAGGCATGCTCATGAAAGATATTATAGGAAAATATGGAGATATGATAAAAAGTTACAAAAAAAAAAATGTAAAGAGAGAGAAAATATTTTCTATTAAAATACTAGCTGACTGCAAGACAATTTCATAGGCTTTTTACTCAAGGGAAATTGAGTAAAAATGGCCATAGAATTTAACTAATAAATTCATATATATATGCACTATGGTCAGATTATCTTGCATTGTTCAAGGTAATAAAGCCAGAATGTGTTGGTTTATTAGGAACATTAGTTTTCCACAGTGCTAGAATGCTCTTAAGCTACAGTACATACTTCCCCTTGAGGAGAATGCTGAGGCGCTCATCCACTGAGGTCTTGTCCTCAGCAGCATACACTTGGCCTTTCTTAAGAGTCTGGATGGTGCAGAACTGACCAGTGAGCCTCTGGAACAAAGCTTCACGTACATGCAGGGGTTCAAACATCCTTTTATACACTGATCTCAGCTCACGGTCAATCTTAATCTAGGAATACAAAGAAAATGCCTGCATCAAAAATTACAGATTGTTTATCCACAAATATTCATAGGCAGGAGTGATAAGGTGTGATGGACTCAGAGTATATGGACTCAAAATTTAGCCTCAGTTTCCAGGTGACCCTGCAACCTCAATTCGCATCAGAGTGTTTTGTTCTTCTTACAAATTAAACAATCTGTCACTTTTTTGAAGTATTACTGTAACCACAAATGCTGAATTTAAAAATTAATCGTAATTGCAAAGCACAAATCTCCTGAAATTATTGTAATGGATACAGATATAAGGCTCTGCTGTACTAACAGGAAACAATTTATATCATGCTGCAAGTTGACATTATAAACATATATATTTGTGTTTAAGTTTTAACAAGAGGCACATTGTCACAAAGCATATTTACAAAAATCTGGAAGGCAACAGTGTCATTTACCTGAGGAAAAAACCTTTAGGGAAACACCATAGTGTGATTTTGACCATTATAGTTATATCAGAATAAACAAATAAAATGTACAAAATGTTTTGAAAATTTATCAAAGCCCAAACATATTTGAAATGTAACATATTGACAATATGATCAATTGTTACAAAACTTTGAAGCAAAGGGCCGTTGTAGACATTATGGGCAGACACTAAGAACCGAAATATATGACATAAAGACATGATAGTTGAATGAACTTACAGGTCTGCGTTTGTATAGCAAGTAGAAGAAATGCATGAAGTTCACTATGAGAAACACAGCATTCCAAACCAATACATCTAGTGTGCACCTGTACAGAGCAGCCCAGATTATAAACCAGCAGCAACCTGCAAAAAAAAAGATTGAATTTTCATTTTTTTTGGATAGACATTGCAGTTCAATTTTCAGTCAAGTTCTGCACTACAATATACTGTTTTTAGTTCCATTGCACTGTTTAACTCTAAACCAGGGTTTCTGAGGTTTTCAATCCAACCAAGTAGAAGCAACATCTAAGTCTACTGAAAGACAAGATCAATTGTCTAAACATGTGAAATCTGCTGTGACTCCTGTGAGCCTTTTGTGGATAAGATTGTACACCCCTGATTTATATAGACTTAAACAGTCCAAGTTAATTAAAAGCAGTAGATTTGTCTTAATATAAGATTTGTTTCTAATACAAATAAATTTAGTTATACTTAAAAGGGAAACACCAGATAGTGTGATTTTGATATACACAAGCCTTTATTCAAGAAGATATAAATTAATTGACAACACAAAAAGGTTTGTATAATTTAGTTGAAATCTGCAGTGTGGAAACTTGCACTATTAAATTATTTAAAAATGACTTTGTCCCAGCATGCTAACCTGTTCCTTTTCATCAGAATGAGCAATAGGACAAAATCCCACTGCTCTTGTAATAAACAACTTTTTATTGCATCTCAGACATATTATACATACATTAATGATTACATTTGTGAATGCTCCTGCTAGAACACTAACCCCTGAACACATAACTTGCAGACTGAATCTGAATATTTCTACCAATGTTGTGGAATATCTTTTTTTTTTTTTTTTGTCTTTTTTTTAGTTTTGTCTTGCTTTTGCAATATTGTATTTGCATTGTGTGTACATGTGTAATAATTTAGGTGTAACAGTGGTATTTATTCATTCATTCATTCATTTTCTACCGCTTATCCAAACTTCTCAGGTCATGGGGAGCCTGTACCCATCTCAGGCGTCATCGGGCATCAAGGCAGGATACACCATGGACGGAGTGCCAACCCATCACAGGGCACACACACACTCTCATTCACTCACACACTCACACACTACTGACAATTTTCCAGAGATGCCAATCAACCTACCATGCATGTCTTTGGACCGGGGGAGGAAACCGGAGTACCCGGAGGTACTAACCACTAAGCCACTGTGCCCCCACGTGGTGTTTATTATGTGCATTTATTATGTGCCTATGTTCTTTGTGCCTGTGCCTATTTGTGCCTATATGTGACAACTATAGTGCACAAATATCCTCTTAAACATCAATAATTTAATCTATCTAAGATATGACACATCTTGGGGATTTTATTTTATCTCTTTGAACATGTATTTTTTAATAAGGGAGAAAATTCTTTAGCCGAACAATGAATGTGAGACCGCAGCAAGGACATGCCAACAAATTACCATGCAAGTGGCCAGCAGAGTGCGCTCAAACTGACCTGTCATCAGTAGAAGTCTGAGGAGGATCATGTGCAGGCCAACAGTGGTTGGAATGAGTAGGCCCACAACTAAACTCAGGTTGCCCAGATGGAAAAGTAGATGATGAGCTTTCTCCCACTCCTGACAAGATGTGACATTTTCTGCCATTTCTGTGGTACCATAAACTGGTGTCATGCTTATGTCCAGTGGACTCATGGTCATGCTTAAATCTGGCATGCCTGACATTCTGAAGGGCAATAAGCTGGAGTGGAGTCTATGGAAAATACGTGATAAAATGGCACTGTTTTAGGACCACATGCTAAAATTGCACAATTTAATGTGTATGGACATTCATCACATTGATTTTTAAGGTAGAGAGCATTTTAATAATGACTTTACATTAGAAAAGCGCATACACAAAACAAATCAACGTGAACAGTATAAACCGGCCAGTAGACTCGATTGTTTTAAGTTGGACAGCCGTCAGTAAGATTTTTTTTATACAATATTCAATCTGAACCCAAATTCTGGCTTCGAGTACCCTAAGTCATGTGTAATTCCGTTAAAATCAACAAAGAAACAAGAATACAAAGAAAAATTTTATATTAACACCAAGTAAAAAAGCCAGATTGCACCAGATAAAAAAGATCAGATATAACATCTTCCAGATTATAATGCAAATGATTCTAAAATAAAATACAAAGCTTTTAAACACTTACCGTCTTCGCACTCAGTTAAAAGAAAGCATTAATAATTCGCTAGTAACTGACGTGGGAGAGAAGGCTCTGTGTGAGTGAGGTGAGTGAGTGTGTGTTGGTGCAGGAGAGCAGGGGGCTGCACAGTGTGAGTCGCGCATTCCAGCCTGCTGACAGCCATCGACTAAAATGGGCAAGAAGCTCACACACTGACACCAAGCACAGCGCCAAGTGCACGCGCAGTAACAACTAAACCGCTAGAAGGCGCTCATCAAAACCGAACTACACACTTCATGTCGACGTTTTCACAAAAGCATGAGACTTCTGATGTTTGTGGACACCCATCCATCACACTTCCCAAAATCCCATTCCAAATTTGACATTCCTCCTTTGCTGTTATAATAACCTCCAATCTTCTAGATTTTGGAGTGTTGAAGTTAGGATTTGGCCATTCAGCTACAGGATTAGGTAATAGTGAGTTCAGGCGCTGATGCCGGGTGAGAATACCTGGGGTGCAGTTGGTATTCTAATCCCAGTGAAGCGAAATTATATACAATTATGTGCTTCTAACATTGTGGCAACAGTTTGAGGAAAGGCGTACATATGGGTCTGATGGCCAGGTGTTCACAAACCCTTAAACAGAAAGTGTACCTGAAGTGAGTATGTGGAGCAATAACCTATAGAATGGACCTTTTTTTTTTTTTTACAATGTGTAGTTTTAAAATTGTGTAATTTTTTCTCTTTTGTTTATTTGTTTATGATTATTCGTGAATGCTTTCTTTTTCTTTATATATAATTTTGGAGCTCTCAAGATTTTATTCTTCTTTTGGAAAACCTAAGAACTTCTATTTAGATCACTACAGTAGAAATGGCACCAAACTAGAACCTTTTTAAGAGCAATGAAGTTATACAAGGGACTCACAAAAGAACCCTTAAAAAAGACTGAATATGAGTTAGTATGTTTCTGGGTTTGTTTTGAAACGCAACAAATGAAAATCAGCACCACGGTCAGCAACATAACAAAACGGATATCAGTTATCTGAATGCGTTTTCCGCCCACAAGTAATCAAGACACGATGAGCAAAAGTTGATTAAAAAATCTTCTTTATTCGAGAATTCAAATGTGCAAAAGCATTATCTAAATGTCGTTTAGACTATAAGCTGAGAACATTTAGATAGCTATTCAAACATGCATCCTTGATTTACTAAGACACGAAAGTTTAGAACTTTAATATTATGCAAATAACAGAGTAAGAATGCATAGAATTTTGATGTACTGAACATGCGAGATGAGGACTTGGATTTTGTAAAAGTTTGAAAAGACAAATCTCTGGGAAATACACCTCATCCCGCAGACTTCCTTCTTATTTTTTAAGACAAACCTCCTCCTTAATAAGTGGAAGGACATTCTAGATCGGGGTCATGTCATGTTTTTAACTGTTGTGTGGTTTTTCTAACTGTGCCTGAGACGTATGGCAGAAGTTTGGTAGACGTAGATCATAGCGGAAGCCGTGTGCGTCCAGCGCTCTGTCGTTCAGCGAGTATAGCTTATCGGCGATGTCATTGCGCACCACCAGCGCAAATATCTTGGCGATATAGCGGTGTTTGGCAAAGAGCAGATATAACTTCTTGCGTCTCCAAGCGACATATGTGCAGCGATCGTCTGCTCTTAGTGTTACCTAAAAGAAAGGGGAAGAAAAATAAAGCAACTGTGAAATGACAAGAACGCGTTCCAATATTTTGCGGGTTTTTATTCGACAAACCTGGAAAACTCCCTCCTCCGACGGTCTGAGTGAATCCCACTCAGGTGAATCCAAGAACTGGAAAGGGTTGATATAGTGTAGAAATTCTCCATTCACTGTAACACGGATTCTGTTGGGACAAACATTTCCCCCATTGAGTGAATAACCTTGCTCTCTACAAAAGTGCATCATTATATAACATTTTTTCTAGGACTATATCCAATGATGAGCATTATCCATCCTTATGCCAACTGTCAGCCAACTCTAAAAGATTTGGGGACTCACTATATACTGTAATAATTACAGTTCTCAGTAAAATTACACTCAGAAATAAAAAGTGCCAAACTGTAAATCCCCTTGTCACTGGTGTCGTCCCTTCAATTCAACATCTTTTGCATCTTTAGTATCTATCTTCAGTTGTTATAATAATAATAATAATAATAATAATAATAATAATAATAATAATAATAATAATAACAATAATGTTTATTATTGTTATTATTATTATTATTGTTGTTGTTGTTGTTGTTGTTGTGTACATAATACATCTTCAAAGACCATTAATGGATGTGCCTTTATGGTAAAACACATGCACATTCCCAACTAATGTACCATTGTTTCTGAAATTGTAGGTTTCTTGAGGAACTGTTCATATTTCGAAAATAAAGCTACTGAAGTTCCACTTTTAAGGGTTCTGTTGAGATCAAAATCGTCCTAAATGATTATCCATCCATCAATGTATAGAATGTAGAAATATGGTTGTCCATATTTACCTCCCGGAGAGCAGAACAGAGAGTTTATCTATAGGAGTTTTGCCCTCGACTGCAAAGTAGTGCTCTTTTTCGATCGTATGGATTTCCTGCTCGCAACAAGAGACTATCTTGCCGAAGTGAATGAGAGACACGCCCAACTTTTTGAACATGCTTCCGTAGAGATCCTGGAAGTCCTTATCAAAAGTCACACTCCGCAGACGGTATGCAACATGGACGACTTGAGCAACAGAAATAACAAAGAGAACAAAAGCCCACGAAAACGAGTCCGTGGTGCACGGATTGGACCATGCCCAAAAGGAGTAGCACAAAAATCCGAGCGACATAAAACTAAACATATAGATCAATCCGTAAAATCCACTACCGCCCATGAAGCCTAATACCAGCAGGATATTAGCGAGATGAAAAACGGATCCTTCTGGGTCTCTGTTCCATTCTGTGCACAACGGATGTGTCAGTGGTGCCTCGGTTGAGGTAAAGTTATTCTGCTCCAAAAGAATAACAGATTCCATAATCCCACCTGTGTAATCGCGAAAAAGTGTTCCGTAAGATCCTGTGCCAAACAATTTAGCAAGTGTCTAGTCCCAGATAAAGGTGACCACTTCAGACTCTGTTAAAGCTTAATGGATCAAACTGGAAAGGTTATTTTATTTAAAAAAAATAAAAATGCATTTCTGAGTTCTCAAAGGTTTCATGAGAGAACGTTAGTCATGTTCCCCTTGTAGCGGTGATTCGTTGGCATAAGCAGAGCACTCTCAGAAATGCTTTCCCAAAAATAACCACTGGGAAACGTTAGAGCAACGGGTTATATATGCTGACATCGTCTACATTATGCTCAATAACCTACATTATGTTAATAAGCATAGAAAATAAGTCCGGAGTAGCTTTTACGCGTCGCAATATGTGAAACTAGACTTGAATTATCGGCTATCTGTCAAAGTATGACTCACAATGCTCTTTTTTTAATTGCCGCTTAAAATAGGCTGGGTTCTATGTAATGTAGTAAATCGTCTCCGAGGTCCTGGTGTCCGACAAATCATCAGGGAAACCGGATTCACCTTTAGAGAAACAAAAGTTAGACAGCGCGTCTGTCGCTCAGTTCTGTCATTAGAGATCACTTGGCATCATGTTCACGTCCCCAATACTGCGCATGGAGAATGAAGGGACTGCACAAGCTAGGAGTTCTTTCATTAATGAGGCATGAATCACTCCGTATGTGCCAGTGACATTTGCTCAGCACTGTTTGGGAGATAAATCATTGTCAGTGAAATACCATTTTTAGACTAAAATAGCTTCCCTGCTTCCTTGTAGGTTATCTGACAAAGGAAGGTGACTTTGGTTGAGTCTCGGTTGAGCTCACCTGAATGAGAGACTGGGGACAAGCATTTGCTCCAGGCCCAAAACATGACCTAAATCTCATAAAAATAAGATCGTGTTCTTACTATATGAATGCCATATCCATCCTCAAACCTTTATGCCTTTCCTCCAGTAGATCATATATGTATTATAATACAAACGCATGAAAATGGTGTTTGTTGGACTGTTTTGTGAATGTGGAAGTACTGAACAAAACAAATATGAGCTTCAAGAGTAGACTGTCCTTTGGCACTATCTTTATGCTGGATATCAGACACCCAACACATTTATATATAGAACCAGAGACCAGCTGTCTGCTTGTACATTTGTTTGTGTGTGTGTGTGTGTGTGTGTGTGTGTGTGTGTGTGTGTGTGTGTGTGTGTGTGTGTGTGTGCTTGTGAACAGAAAATAAGTTGAAAAATATAAATAAACAAACAAACAAAATCTTTTGTCCAAAGGAACTAATTAAAATGTGCAGAGTATTATTGAGAAATACTCCTTTGTTCTTACTCTCCTTGGCCACCTCTCACTTTTTCCAAATTTTCCAAGTCTTTCAATTATTCTATTCATAACAAAATTAATGAGACACATTATTAAACTGCATGTTGTGTTTAATTGTGTTATCTTTGACTAATATTTAAATTTGTTTGATGATCTGATCTAAAGTGTGACAAAAATGCGAAAAAATAAAAAATCAGGAAGGGGCCAACACTTTTTCACACCATTGTAGATTGGTGATTGACTAAATTAGACACTGATATCACAATTTAGCCAAGACTTGCAATTCAGCCATAAATTACATTTATTACATTTGGCAGAAATTATTATCCATCCCAACTTTCATTGTATCTCATTTTTATATAATTGGATACACCCTGGACGGAGTGCCATCCCATCGCAGGGCACACACACTCTCATTCACTCACACACTCTCACTCACTCACTCACTCACTCACTCACTCACTCACTCACTCATTTCCTAGCACTTATCCGAACTACCTCAGGTGCCTATCTCAGGCATCATCGGGCATCAAGGCAGGATACACCCTGGACGGAGTGCAAACCCATCACAGGGCACACACACTCACATTCACTCATGCAATCACACACTACGGACAATTTTCCAGAGATGCTAATCAACCTACTGTACCATGCATGTCCTGGGGAGGAAACGGGAGTACCCGTAGGAAACCCCTGAGGCACGGGGAGAATGCAAACTCCACACACATAAGGCGGAGGCGGGAATCAAACCCCCAACCCCGGAGGTGTGAGGCAAACGTGCTAACCACTAAGCCACCATGCCCCCCACATTGTTAAACAAAGTCATAAATAATAATTAACTGCAGCTAAACTGCATGCAGAAGAGATTAACTTATCAAATCTTTAATGTTTAAGGGGGAAAGAAATCACATAGAATTTGCAGAACATGAACTTTGCAATGGCTCTCATTTTTTGTTTTCAGAAATTCTATTCTAAAATGCTTTCAGGAATAGCCTCAAACAAACTCTGTTAATATTTAATATAGCATAATATTGTTGACATCTGGTTTAATAACCGTTCCATTACCTCTGTACATATCGTTTGTTGAAATTGCCCCTCCTATTTGATAAACAAACAAGTTCGCACACACTCACTCTCTCTCTCTCTCTCTCTCTCTCTCTCACTCACACACACACACACACACACACACACACACACACACACACACACACACACACTTAATAATCCTCTTTTATGTTAGCTATAACCTGCAGTTATTCACATCAATGACATGTCCATCACAACTGGGAATCAGACCTGGTTTTTCTCAAGGAGAAAATGACAAGAGAAATGAAATGTAAGAGAAGAAAAACACTGACAAAACATAAGGAAGAAACATCCAATTTTCATTTTAAAAAGAAAAAGGGTACATTTTATTCTTTTACATACATATATCTGTTCTATTTTCTCTTATAGCTCAGGAGATATTCAAACCCACCCTCGGATTTAATGAATAGTCTGTTACAAATGTGAGAAAGCAGTGTGAATTATAACATTTAATCCTTCAAAGCTGAGATTCTTCATGTTGTGAAGGGTTTTAAATTTGTTCTGGCTTTTACCCACCAGTAAATCTATAAACATGATGGGTTATGAATTTGTTACCTCTTCCTACACAGGTTTCAGGAAAGAACAATATTTTAATAAAAAGGCAAAATCTTAAGCATACTTGCAGGACAAACAGAAATTTACTGACTACAACTTGGGATTACATATTCACTTACTCCATTAGACCATTGTCTTATAATTCAGGAATTCAAAAAGTTACTGCAAAGTAACATAAATACAATTCAAAAGCCACATAAAATATCATAAAAATGAGAGATTTGTAAACTTAAATAAATGCAGGAAGATTTGGGGAGATTAGCATGGGGTCTGAAAAAAATGCATGGGGTCTGAAAAAAAATGTTCTTCAGTGTGCAAGATTTCAGTGTAAGATATAGAACAATCCATATTATGTGTATTGTAAAAGCAGTGAAACTTCGGCGAGAGATTATTTCACTTGCGTCATTGTGATGAGTAATGTTCCCAACAAACACACCCCACACACACTCCTACAAATATTGCAAGCCTTTAGTTTAGATAGAGTTGATTAAACATTAATAAAGTAGGGTATCCACTTTAATCATCATTAAAATCACTCATAATCACTCTGAATCAAACAAGAGATGCCCCCACTAAGCAATTAGACTTTTCGTGTTTTAAACTGTGAAGGGCAGCGGGGGTGGTTGCTGGCTGATTGATACCACACATGATGCATGAAAAGTGAACAAGCAGCACTCTACAGGACATCAAGGATCACTCCAAACTCACAAGCTCTGGCCATCAAAGACTTAGAATTCCAAGAGGCTCATTTTCAATGCAAAGGGCAAACTGCTTAGATAACAGTCTCAAATATAAGAACAAATATAAGAAGATACAGTATCTCGCAAAAGTGAGTACACCCTCACATCTTTTCATGTAACAACACTAAAGAAATGATAATTTACTACAATGTAAAGTAGTGAGTGTACAGCTTGTATAACAGTGTAAATTTGCTGTCCATTCAAAATAACTCAACATTAATGTCTAAACCGTTGGCAACAAAAGTGAGTACACTCCTAAGTATCGCCCACCACTATCTTCCAGCACTGCCTTAACCCTCTTGGGTATGGAGTTCAAAGAGCGTCACAGGTTGCCACTGGAGTCCTCTTCCACTTCTCCATGGTGACATCACGGAGCTGGGGGACGTTAGAGACCTTGCGCTCCTAGACATTCTGTTTGATGTTTAGGTCTGGAGACATGCATGGCCAGTGCATCACCCATTACCCTTCTTAGCAAGGCAATGGTCATCTTGGAGGGGTGTTTGGGGTGCTTATGTTGGAATACTTCCCTGCGGCCCAGTCTGTGAAGGGAGGGGATCATGCCCTGCTTCAGTATGTCACAGTACATTTTGGCATTCATGGTTCCCTCAGTGAACTGTAGTGCAGCTCCAGACCATGACACTCCCACCACCATGCTTGACTGTAGGCAAGACACACTTGTCTTTGTACTCCTCGCCACCACACACTCTTGACACCATCTGAACCAAATAAGTTTATCTTGGTCTCATCAGACCTCAGGACATGGTTACAGTAATCCATGTCCTTGGTCTGCTGGCTTCAGCAAACTATTTCCAGGCTTTCTTGTGCATCATCTTTTAAAGAGGCTTTCTTCTGGGATGACAGCCATGCAGACCAGTTTGATGCAGTGTGCGGTGTATGTCTCAATCTCTGTAGCAATGCTGGCATCATTCATACATCTATTTCCCAAACACGACCTCTGGATATAACGCTGACCACGTGCACTCAACTTCTTTGGTTGACCATGGCAAGGCCTGTTCTGAGTGGAACCTGTCCTGTTAAACCGCTGTATGGTCTTGGCCAACATGCTGCAGCTCAGTTTCAGGGTCTTAGCAATTTTCTTTATGTAGAGCAACAATTCTTTGCAATGAGGTGCCATGTTGAAGTTCCAGTTGCCATTATGAGAGAGTGAGAGCGATAACACCAAATTTAACCCACCTGCTCCCCATTCACACCTGAGACCTTGTAACACTAACGAGTCACATGACACCAGGGAGAGAAAAGGGCTAATTGGGCCTAATTTGGACATTTTCACTTAGGGGCATACTCTCTTTTGTGG
This sequence comes from Tachysurus fulvidraco, assembly GCF_022655615.1. Lineage (NCBI taxonomy): Eukaryota > Metazoa > Chordata > Actinopteri > Siluriformes > Bagridae > Tachysurus > Tachysurus fulvidraco. The sequence continues at coordinate 16,390,134 of NC_062520.1, read as the reverse complement.
CCAGCGGTTTAGACATTAATGGCTGTGTGTTGTTATTTTGAGGAGATAGCAAATTTACACTGTTATACAAGTTTTACACTCACTATTTTATATTGTAACAAAGTGTCATTATTTCAGTGTTGTCACATGAAAAGTTATAATAAAATATTTACAAAAATGTGAGGGGTGTACTTACTTCTGTGAGATAATGTATCTTCCAAAGACAAAATTTAATTATGCAATCTAGAACAAATTGTTTAGCCTTGTGTGTCATGTTTGCATGTTCTCTCTGTGCTTTGGGTCTCCTCCTCCAGTCCAAAGATGTGCACTTTGTTCCTTGTGTGTGTTTGTGCCCTGTGATGAGTTAGCACCCTGTCTATGGTGTTCCCTGCTTCATGTCCCCTAGGTTAGGCTCAAAGTTCTCTGCAATCCTGTTTAGAACAAGCTATGCGGACGAAGGACGAACAATGATCTTATTTATGTATATTTCATGCCACCTAGTGGTCCAAATAAAAGGGTCCACATTTTTTGCCCAATAATTCATATCTCACTTCATTTACAAATCATTTACAGCGGCTTTGCTTTCTCCTTAATTTCATTATAAAGCCGTAGAATGACAATAAATATATTCTATTTTATTCCAAGTCTGTGTGGAGTTTCACTTGCCATTCCATTCAGATTGTATTCCCAACTCACACCTAGAGTTCATCTGATTTGACCATGACCCTGATCAGGATAAAGCACTTCATTAAAGTGACTGAGTGAGTGAGTAAAACTTACCTGATTCCACATCAGCAGAATCAATTAATCCATGTCTGCACTCAGAAATGTAATGCACATGGCACAAATCCTACAAAAATCCATGTAGTGCAACGATTTCAAGTAGGCCAGAGTCTGCAGGAGTACAAAAGACCAAACAACTTGATGGGCATTCTCATTTATTTATTATATACAGAAAGACAGGTGTACAGTGAGACACCCTCATGAAGTGAAACAAAAAGAAAGCTTGGAGTAGTTTTTGGTACAGAAGTTTTACTGCAATAACCAACCACACCAATCATTTTTATAAAGAAAAAAATTATTGTAGTGGTAGATTTTAAACACACATAATGTTAAAGAATTTTAAAAGAAGCTGCTCTTACAACCTAACTGTGATTATAATTGACTAAATTTGAACATGTGTGTTCACCAAAATAGTGTTTGTGTGTGCATGTTACAAGATCCTACAACATAATGGTACTTAATCAAAATTGTTGCAATAATAAAAATGTTTGTGTCAAAAGATCAGATTTTATATTAAAAAAACACATCAGGTTGAAACAAATCTCAACAGATTATGGAAGAGTTAATAATTTCAGTTACTGAGCTTAATGACTGGACGTTCTAAATAATATTAAAAAAAGATGACAGACACATTAACACACATGCTCACAAATATACATAAATATATTATCAATATCATTTGATAGAACGCCCCACAGTAGCTTCATCATTTAAATGGAAGCCACCAATGACATATTTTATACCACCAATGTTACATTTTCTTTAAGACAATAATAACATTATTATACAAAAAAAAAATTTATCACTGAGACACTTTTGAAATTTACAGTATGCTTTCAGAGACAAAAGAGAATATTAGTAACTAACACTACAATATGTGCTACACCTTAATTGGGGCAATTTACATCAGGACAATGACACAGATTTGTTGTTATTTCTGTACCCCAGCACATTGGATTTGAAATAAAAGCATGAATGATGTGGAAAAACAGACTGGTAGCTTTAATTTGGTACTTTGTACATCACATTGGGGAAATGATGTAGGAACGACGCTTATTTATTTTTTTACGTATAAACGCTACTATTTAATGAGACCAAACATAAATGGAGAATAGTGACAATAGTGATCAGAATAGTGACAATTTTTTTAAACCATAAGCCATATTTACCTTGTTATAATGATTAAAACCCTGCTATGTTGTTAATATAGGTGATTGTTACCCTTTTTTGATAAATATTAACAAATGATTAAGAAATTATAATGTTTAATGAAAAGTATGAACTGAACATTAATTCTTTTTTCCTCTAAACCTTTCTCTGCATCTCTGCAGAATTTTATCATTTAAATAAACATATTTGTTACTTACAATCAAGTAACAAAACCACCTATTCTAAAGGATAAAGTAATAAAATGGCTCATGTTCTAAAAATCCTACATTCCCAAATTTTATCAAATGAAACAAATTCATGTTTGCTCTCCAAATCCATCGTCAGTGAACTGTCACCTCCTTACTATTCTGCATAATACTTGGAAAATGCACAAGACTCAACTTGCTCTATAAAGATGTAAAAAGCAATACTGGACATGCAAGATGCTGTCAATATTTTTTGAATATTCTATATATTAAAAGCAATTTATTTGCAGTTCATTTCCAAACACAAACCAAACACTCAGCAGCCAGTCATCACTGGATATTTTAAAGTGCACCAAATTCAAATGCGTAATATCACCTTATTTCGCAGCTTGCCAAATAATAATGGCAAAGACAGTCACCACTAAGGACAGCACTAAAGCTAGAATGCACATCCTCTTGCGTGATTTTCTCTGAAAGGGACAAAAAGGAAAAAAGAGACAGTCCACTGATTATGGACACTGTATTACAATAAATTAAGGTTAGGCTAATGTTAAAACAACATTGCTGTACCTGGTAGTAGGCGGCATGTTGCAGTTGCTCTGTCCCACGCTCTACATGAACCTCAGCACTCTCCACATTAGCCTCTATGCTATCTGTGTGTGACATGACCACAAACATGAATAACAGAACAGCTCAGACTGAATAAAACACAAGACTGCATGTCACATGACCGACACATATACCCACCTATTATATCGCCTTGGTCATGAATCATAACTGCCAAATCTTTGAAAATCTGGTTCACGTCCATAATATCTGCCTGTAATAACAAATTTACTGTAATAACAGATTTCTATTTCTGTCTCAAAACACTCAAGATATCATCATTGAGGAATTCAAGGACATTTATAATAAATTAGCTCAGGAATATTTATATTAGCCTTGAGTAAAATATGGTTGATGCTTGGGACCTGAAATGTATAAGGTCAATTTTAGGTCTTTAAAAAAATAAAAAATAATAAATATTTGGCCTCGGTGAGTAGCAAAATATTCAGATGCTGAATAAAAAAATTGAGTATTTGAGACCCTATTACTCACTTAACACTTTTTGCATTTTTTATCTATTGTTGTTACCTCAGTGTTTAATTTAATTTAAAATTTTTAACAGCAAAATAAAGTATATTCATTGCTTTTTTAAACGTATTTCAAGGCTGATCATAATGCTATGAGTTGAACTGTGACTATGGCGCTAGTTAAAGACATGACGCATATTCCTCCCTGATCATGCTTCACTCTTCTTTCCCCAAGCCAGAGTCAAGCAAGGGAAATAAAGGTGAAGTGCAAATAAGGGAGAAAACCAGAATAGAGGACAAATGTCAGAGAAAACTGAGAAAATTTATGTAGAATCCATAAAGGTAAAGTAATCCTAAAATATTTGCTGCATCAGTGTTGCATGAATAAAAATGGTCACTATTACTTTGTCTGCAGAATCTAAATATTATTACAACTCACTGAGGTTTCATCTTTGAGAACATTAAAGACCATCTACTGATCTGCAAATACAAAAAATCAAAATAAAAACAGACCGGCACGTTGCAAGCTAAGAACAAAATAAAATAAAATACCCTGCAGAAAAAAAACAACTGAACACTGTTTTGCACTCTGAGGGTCTATAATCCCAAATGTCACCTCCAATTGTCGGATGTTGGTTTCCCTCTCCTTGATCAACTCCAGGTCCTCTTCTGTGATGGGCTCTTCTTCAACCTGACTCTGGAACAGCCCAGAGTCTTCACTCCTACAAGCTCAGAACACAACACTTGCTAGTGAAATCCAGAGATTGCATGTGGCCCTCCATCTAATTTGCTTACAATTACTGATGGAATAACTGGCTTATTATGCAACATCAATTTGGTATGTGACTGGTTCACTTCAGCCAGAGAAATGATAAGTTCACCTACTTTTCAAATGTCACAAGTTGTTCATCTTGGTTGCTTTCTTCAGCCTACAAAATTAGAGATAGAAAATATTGAGATAAACCTTAGATTTATAGGTTGATAATTACATTTTACATAAAAGTGTGCACATTTAGAACATTTGCATTTGGCAGAGGCCCATATGCAGAGTGACATCAAATCTGGTTTGCTAGGTCACAGAATACCATGAGTACACAACCCAGAAAAAAGCGTTTTGCTAAAATTCTATGACTCTAAAAGACAGAACATTGTTTGTTCCACTGTATCATACCAGGAGGCGTGAGCCAGCTCGAGCCCTGGCCATGGACTCTCGCTCCCTCTCAGCTGCTCGACGTTGCACCACCTGGAAGTTGTTGAGGGCTGCTGAGAAATCATTCATCAGCCGATCTTTCTGGATCCTCTGCTGGCGCTGTGTGAAGAACCTAAATGTGTTTAACAGCTCTTGGGTGGAATACAAATTTCTGGTGAGAGAATGGGCTCACCTGTTCTGAAGGAGACTGAGGTAGAGAGCCCAGTTCTTTCAGGTGCTTGTTGGTCTCTTTGGCTAGCTGATTTGTGTAATGCTGCATCTGCTGCCTGAGAACCGCAAAGATCTGTCACAAGACTGTTACAAAGACTAAAAACTTGCAAAAAAAAATTATAAACCACAACAGTATGATATAACTAAATTAGCCCACACACTCTGATAATAGAGAATTAAGTAATAATTCACTAACTTCACAGGGTCAATAGATAAATATAATATTTGAAAAGTCTCACTGTCCTTCTTGTTTTCATCTTTTGAAAGAAATGCTTTTATAACATTGTTCTGTGCATGATATGTCTAGAAGTACAGATCAAGGATTCGGAAGGGCATTAAAAAAAGAAAGCTAGATGAATGTATTAGAAACAATAACAGTCATGGCTCACAGTCTGTCCTGGATTTCAGGAGTGTCTGGTCTGCTTCCGAGCTGGAACAGCATGGATTTGATTTGGCCAGCTAAACACAAAAGACAGAGGAAAATGCACAAAAACTAATGAACTACAATCAAGATAAAAAAAAAATAAATAAATAAAAAATCAAGTATCGAATGAATTTTTCATGCTCTAATAGAAGTGATAAAAATCAGGGTAATTTTATTCTGGTAAGAGACTGAATTATGGTTTATTGGTAAGTCTATTGCTTAATGCTTCATGTGGATGATTAATATAATAGCTATAATTAAAAAAAATTATATAGCTGCCTTTTGTTGGAATACTGTCTGTGGCACAAATGTTGCTAGATAGGAAACTTACTGTTGTGTGTTATTTTCTGAATATTTGAGCTGCATGTTTGAAATAGGTTGCTGAAGTCTCGCGGTTGCGAGCGATACATCCCCATCTTTCCGGACGACATGGTGGAGACAGAACACAAAGCCCTGCAGAAAAGAATTATCATTATTATAATGACAAACAACAGGTGAGACTGGGAGGTGTCACCTCCAGCATTCGGACAATCAGCACTGGCGCTCCTTGAGAGTCACAAACAGCTGGAACCAAATTCCTTGTGTGCGTCAACACACTTGGCCAATAAACCTGATTCTGATTCTGATTCTAATTATTCCCTACTAACAAAAGTGATGTCAGTTGTTCCCTTGTGCATAATGCCAGACATGCTTGCATTCTGTGTACATCTCACTCTAATTGGAAAATATTTACCTGGGTTGGAATCTTATGAGGAACCAGAGTAAAATGAGAAACAATACTGAAATTATGGGATAATGTGCTTTGGAAAAATGCGTGTGATGACTTGCATTTTTTATGATGCTTCAACTGTAGCTGCTTATTAACAGCATTAGCCTCAGATACAGATATTCTCACAGCAGACCTTTCAGTCTTCCTCCTAATGTAGTTCTGGTTTAGTGAAGCTTTGGGACACAGCAGCAAGAGCGGAACTGTAACCTTCACACGGGGTTTCAGTGGGGACATTAAATAACATTACCACTAGTCTACTCAATGCCGTTTAAATGATGTTTTGCGTGCGTCAAAGGTTCAAGGCTTTTGTCATTTGTTGTAAATATCATATTCAAACAATTTTACTTATTCAATATTACCTATTCAAACGCTGGATCCTTAGAGTGTTGATGTAAGCTACGAAACGCTACGAGCTACGTGAGCTTTTCCCCCCTCAAACCTGTCAGATACGCAGTTCACACTCTGGTGTTTTGTTTCTTAGCAGTCAACAAAAACAGCAGCAAATAGAAATGGTTTGTCTGTATTGTTTGATATTTTTTTCAAGTGTTATTTTTGGTTAATATCTAAGGTTTGGATGCTTATATGAGTGTTGATGAGACTAACTGTACACATAGCGCTCATGTGGCACAGACTAATGTTTACATTCGGTTCATACTACCGGCTGGCACACATTTCTGGACTCTTCTATCGAAAATACAGCAGTGGGACGTTAAAAGCGAGATGTTAACGTTTTAACGTTTTAATAAAGCTACTGATTATGAACGTTGTACTTACGGTGCGTCGATGTAGCAAAACTGTCGTTTCTCGATGTTGCCGTGGAGACCCAGCAGCCCGCGCGCGCATCAAGCCGCTCCCAATTAATCCAACGTGTGTTTCAAACCGGAAGGGATGGGGGGTTGCGTCCTTTAGCAAAGCACACAAAAGACCTTTGTGTTTTCTTCTCTCTTTTTTTTTCTTTCTCTGTTTGTTTGTTAATTTACTGACATGCGTAATTATTGTCCTACATATATTAGAAGGACATTTCAGGAATAGCTGTAGTCGTGACCTGTAACTTGTGACCTGTAATTCTGTAATTAAGATATCTTTATTTAAAATATTTATCGATTTTAGAATATATATTTTACGCTGCAGGTGAAGTAGGTTGAACGTCTTCCATCCGTTCAGCTGGTGTAAGTGAACACTAATCTGACTGGGGGGGGGGGGACTTTTACTGCATTGTGTGTGTCCCATGACCTTCATATGATTCACTCACATGACTATTCATAGATACAAAGATTACAGTGTGGCCTACTCTTAAAGGTCTGACCCAATGTAGTCCAGTTATATCCAGCTAAAGTTTCTAAACTACACGATAAGCTGTTAATGATTTGTTTGGTTTATTTTATTTTGTGTTGTCACTCTGTGTTACTACTTTTGAGTCGATTCTGAAGAGATAAGTTTTAAATGTATTTTCTGTTTTAGTCAATAATAATAATAATAATAATAATAATAATAATACTTTTATTTATAAAGCACTTTTAAAACAGACAAAGCTGAACACAAAGTGCTGAACATCATAAAATACAGATAATATAATAATTAAATAGTAACATAATAAAATAATAACAGCAATAAATCAGAATTAAATAAAAACCAGGGAATGCATTTTCAACCGGAGTTTAAATAATGAAACATGCTATTTTCATTGTGAACTTTTGTCAGTATACTGATATTGAAACACACACACACACACACACACACACACACACACACACACACACACACACACACACCAGCCGAGTCACCAATACTCTAATTAGATCAAAGATGGCAACTAACTAATGGTAAGAAACTAATGTCTCTAGCCCTGTATTTAGTGTTGTGTCCAAATAGGTGTGTTCAGCTAAATAATTGATATAAATTCCTGTGTTTGGATAAGCTTCAATAGAGGAAGCTTGTATCATAATCAGTTGGGATGCCTACAGCCATTTTTTTCATAGCTGCAGCACCTCTGCTGCAGTATTTATTTATTTTTCTCAAAATTCTATATATGTTTATATCTCATTTTTATTCAATTCGGCTCAAATGTATTTGTATAGCGCTTTTAACAATGGACATTTAAGTTTAATATTATGAAAAGATTAATATTAGATTTATCCCCAATGAGCAAGCATGAGGTGACTGTAGCAAGGAGAATCTCCCTTAGGTGGAAAAGGAAGAAACCTTGAGAGGATATTTCATGAAGCTGAGTCCAACTGGAGCTGGTACATCTCTAGATGCCTCAGGATCCTCACAGGGTTGGCATCATCTCAATTGAAGGGCCGAAGGATACATTTGTATGTATAACAGTAGTCTCCAAAGATGCTACAAATTTTGTGTCTATAGAGAGACAGAAATCCTGACTTACTAATATTGGTGCTCTGAAACTTTTATAGCAGTTTATAAAGACCGTGTTTTCATGTGTAGCTAGGCTGGTGTACCAAATATAATAAGGAGCAACACCTCAAACTGCCCTTACTAATAAAATCACAGTTATGAATTTACAGCAATGATGGCATACTAAATAAATATAAACATAACTATTTGTAGACATAAATCCTGGGGCCCCATTTTTCAACATTGCATAGAAATGCTTCTAATCACTGTTTTACATCTCCAATAAATGTCCCTTTTTAAACACCACAGCTCTGTTAACTCTGTAGCTATAAATACAAACCTAAGCTAATGTTTGTTTTGATTAATTTCACTCTATATTGAAACATGTCTACATACAATGGCATTAATTCATAGTTGTACAGAAATTAGACTTGGGTTTGTGGTACTTTAAAGTCCCACTCAACAGTACCTTTGTTTACAGGTTACATTTATAAAATTCTGTATATTTATTGTTATAATCTATTTAATATGCCATATTCTTTAATTTGCAAATATAGCAATAATCTTAAAACTGGATGCTCAGTTTTATACACACTCAGACATCAAACTAAAGAATAGAAAAAAACTATTGGTGGAATATACTGTATGTTAATTTAATGATCAGATTGCACAGTAATTTTTAAATGCCAAAATATGTAGATTTTATTTTTTTACAGAATTGGGGCTGGAGCATATAGATTTTATTGAACTTTGTCAAACTGTAGGGTTTTTTTGTGTACTCTGACTTTGTGCCAGAGTTATAGGTAAATAATTATCTAAAACCTAAAAACCTTAAACTAAATTATTTAAACTATGCTACATGCAATTCATTTAAGTAACTAATCTTAAATTTAGTTTTTATTGCTGGCAACATTCAAACAAGATGCTTAAATTGGCCAGTCAACAAATGAGCAATAAAAAAATGGCAGAAATGTTTCACTTAAGCCTAAAGGCATGAATACACTGTAGAAGAGTGTGGTTTGAGTCATAACAGCACAGTTACTAAGATTTAAGATACAAAATCACTCAAATATCTGTTACACATTAAGGAGAAAGTGGCAATGCAGATTTTGAATACTTCTGTTGTCCGACTGAGTTGTATTTAATAAAGCAGGATATCAGCAGGGTAACCGCCATTTGCTTTGCTCCAGGTTGTTTACCTACCAAACTATTATTTGGAATATGTACTGGGAATAAGGGCCATTTTTACATCTCTCAATTGTGGATGGATTTAGACAGTTAAAGTACTTCCAAGCTCACTATGAACATAACACACATCAGAGGAATGTGAGAGGCATCACATGCAAGGTAACAGACTAACAAGAGCCAAATAAGATTAATTACACCAGAATATCCAGACGAATTTGTTGGTATAGTTGTGTAATTGTGCTGTTAGCACTTTCATCCAAATTTCATGTTGTGTGCTGCTGCAAAAGGGAGTCAGAAAATACCAAGACATTTACAATATTTGGTCACTAAAAGCGTATAATGCAAAATATTTTGAGATGGATTCGCATTTTTGGGATGGCTGCATTTTATATCCTTTGCAAATGATCAGTGACAATGTGACTACTATATGTGCTAAGATTTTAACAGACTGCCTTGAAGAGAAAAATATATATTCTTTTTCTCACAGAATTGAAAAAATATTTTCCACTGGAAGTCAGCTAACATAAAATGTCCACACAGTTTGGTTCACTTCTATGAAAATTATTCTCATATATTAGCTCAGTCAACAAGTAGGATCCGGAATGTATTAAGATCTTGCTCCAAGGTATTTCTGTAGATTATAGCCACATCTTTCATAAATACCCCACAGCTGGGTCCCCAACAGAAATATGCTGGTTTGAAGCCATTTACAATATTAATGTATACATTACAAACCCAACTTTGAAATGTGTTATTTTTTAACATGTCAGCATATCTGTCCATCTATATAATACATGAACAACTTTGTAGCTTCACTTCAAACTCATCCACTTTTGCTTTGATAAAATCTCAATAGCAAGCCTTTATCACACACTTGCCCACATGTATCAAAATATACACGTACAGATATAGGAGTGTTATAATTGGAGAAGACATTATGGGGATGTGTTAGATTTCTGCTGGAGTATCCACAAAGGTAGAAAAACATGCTAGCCATCAATGATCACTGCAGACACCAATCCACTTTCTTCAGTTGATCAGCTGCTCATCATAATGATAATGATCTTGTTGCAGATTAATCAACTGTACTGAATAAACAAGTGATTATTTACTGCAGAGGAAAACGGACAGAAAAAGAGAAGAAAACAGACAGAGCAGCCTTCATCACAATGATGTAAGTCTATTCTTTACCAAAAAAAAAAAAAAAAAACAACAACATTCTTCTGACATATTTTCCATAGGAACACCAACAGAACAGTGCAGAAAAATTCTAAACAAGGTCTATAACAATGATAACAAGGCAGGGTGTGTGTTAGTGTGAAATTGGACTGCTGTATAAACTCAAAAGATAATGAGAATAATGACAACAGTGCAAAAGACATTTAGGGTGAACACATCATATGGTCTGACAAGGAGCAAATAAAGTATTAAATACCCTTTAACATGAAGAGCAAAAATGCACTGTACCAATACCTGGAGGTTTATTATTATTTAGCCCATCCAAACGCTGCACTTCAAATGAACTGATTCTGTTAGGAGACTGATTCATAGCAAAAAAAGAACTTCAACATGTTAAAATAATTTAGTGTGACCTGGCTGTACAACTTGTCCATTAAAAAATTAACAGAACCTGAAGGAAACAGCTTCGGTGGATTGCATCCAGTCCATGTTATATCCTGATGTTTCAGATACATTCTTAAAACTCACTCCCATGTCTGAGGGCACTGCATAAAACAGCTTCATTCTCACACCTCAGGATCTTCTGAAGGGACCACATTAGTCTTCTGTCACACCAGAAGATACAGTCTCTCTACTCATTCTACGAGTATTCAGGAGGGTATTCAGGAGAGTCAGGAGAGTATACAGGATGCTCAGGAAATTCAAAAGCAGGCCAATGGCAGTCTATCAGGGCATCATAGAGCTCCTCACTTTCCTTCATAAACTGACGGTTTGCTTCTACCACATCCAGGCCTAAACTGGGGTCTGAAGAAAAAAATAGATCATAAATATTTAAAGAGATGGGTAATTTGAAACAACTGATGAAGAGCACTTACCTTCAAATGCTTCATCCACACTTGTGTCTTCAGAAGCCTTAAATGTTGGAAAACATCATTTACATATTAATATCTAAGCTTGCGCAAATAGCTGAGAAATTTCAATTATTTATAGAGTAAATTAACAGGTATTTACATAAATTCATCTAAGTAGAGGTGATCCTGGAAGTTTCTACCTGATAGCAGTTGTATGAACTGTGGCCCGCACTCTGATCATATCCCCAGCTTGAGTAGTAGTTAGGACATTGCTGATAGTACTGATTGTGGTAAGATGTGTACGACTGAGAACTGTTGAAATCATCGTACTGGCTGTTGTTACATGTGTATGGCTGAGAGCAGGAGAGATCATAATACCCACTCTCGTTTCTGCAACGATAACATCAACACCACACATCTGCAAATCTGCCCAGTATCCAAATGCAACAATAGTCTAAGCCTGGTATTTTGCCACAGGCTGAAAGTATTTTGCACATGTGTATTTAGGAAAAGTCTCTAGCAAAAAAAAAACTCTCCATGTGTCTGGCTTACAAGACGACAATGGCAGTAACCCTTATGCTTCTCTTAGTAAGACACTCCAGATGGTACAACTGGCCATTAAAAAATATATTATTTTGTTTTGAGGACATTGTGAAAGAAAAGTAGTCTGCTTAACTACTGAACTAAGTATAACATTCTATAATTTCAAGATACTATTTACTATGTACAGAGCAAGTAAATAAATAGAGAAGAAACTGATGTCTACCTGTTGTCTCCTTGCTTCACAGCAGTTGCTGTTTTTAGCTTAAATCTTCTGGGCTGAGGAGGGAAATAAGAATTTCAGTCATATACAAATGGGATGTATTTTTAGGACACGGCCATTTATAAGACGACCGGAGACAAGGGTTTTATGCATTTAACTTCCAAATAGCCACATCTAAGAAAAATATGGGGTTGCTGATGATAGTATTTTCAAAACCCCTAAAGTTGACCACTTTTACATAACCATGTCAGTGACATACTGTGTGCTTAGTATCAGAATGTCCGAAGGCATATTTATGGTCATTGAACAAAATAATTTTTTTCCCATAGGGGTCATTTAAAGAAAAATACATAAACAGGGAAAAAAGGCTGGCTAGGTTTTGTACAGCTAATTGGGCAAAAAAAGTTTAAGAACAAAGAAGTTTTTAAATTATCAAGAAATGAAAAATTAAAAAAGAACACTGCTGATGGTGTTAAAAATAAAGCCCCTTGTGCAGGAGACTGCAGAAGACACACCAGCCTTGTAGTCACCCAATTATCATAAGCAAACAATTTTCGTGCTACAAGGAAAGACGTTTTCTTGTCTCTCACACGTTTTTGTCCAAATGTTTGTTCATGATTAAAGTTTTACTTGTTTGCTAGCAAATATTGTCCAAAGGCTTAGAACCAAATAACCTCAGGCATATTTTGACATACATGGTTCAAGTCATCAACCTGTCTTAACGGAATCTGTAGAAATATGGAATAAGTGCCACAAATTAGGTTTGATTAAACTGTAATTTGCACATAAACATAATTTCCTTGAGATTTAAAAATTTTCATTCTGTACATACAGTCTGCACCCAGAGGAAGGAGCACATATGAGGTACATGTTTAACAACTGGAGCAAAAAGAACAATTAAGCTAATTATTATTGACATTTTAGAACACTTGTGTTATTTAACTAGCTGCTCCTTGTGGAGTGTTTTGCACACATTACCAATAGTATTGTTTTCCTGGATATATTACACCAACAGCATGTGGACACCTGATCATCTCACCCATGTGTGCACCTTCCCTAAACTGCCACAGCAAAAAGATCCAGCAAAAAAATTGTGCGGGATGCCTTTGAGTGCAGGAAGATTTCTCCACACTGGAACTAAGGCACCTAGTCCAAGCCAACCCTAGGTCGGGTCCTAGTTCCAGCATGATGTTACCAAAAATCTAGTTGTAATCCCTCTCAGCAGCAAAGAGGGATATAATCCATATTAATGCTTAAGGTTCTGGAATGGCACATGTCTTGGCTGTGACAACCAGTATTCACATACTTTAGATAAATAGTGCATTATCTAGAACTAAAGAGGAGGCAGGTGAATTACCGGCATGGATCTTGGTAGAAGTTTCCCATTGACTTTTCTGAGACATCTCTCCGCTGTAGCTTCATCTGCCAGCTCCACAAAGCAATAACCAACAGAAGCCCTGCAATTCACACATCAATGTACATTTACACATTACAAAAAAGAAAAAGTTCCACTACTAAAAAAGAAAACTGCACGAAAAAGTGGGACATTTCCTTTATACTGTATCCAGGACAGTGTGTGTAACTCGCTAACGTACCTGTTTGTTTTGTTCCGAACAATCTTTACACTGAGCACCAGCTCTCCCATGGTGGCAAAAGCACGGGTGACAAATGTTTCATCCATGTAAGGATCAACCTTTAAAAGAGAAATGAAAGAAGACAAGACAATACAGTAATGCCTTGGATATTACTGGATATGATTAACATCTGTTTACCTTTTACTCCAACTTCCCTACCTGCCACAATCTCACTTCTCTTTTGAAAACTGTAATATTAACGCATAATTCCAGCGTCAATTTCAACTTTCACTTCAAGCTCAAGTTCTCAGACATCTAAGTAAAATGTTTTTCATTCTTATAGTCACTTGTTCCTCTCTCCATTTCACTCAGACATACTTACGTTTCCCATCCACAAGCAGCTCATGACTCCCAAGCCAGTGGTTTGTGTTGATAAAAAAATATTCCCCTTTTGACTACACGTCTTCTTCTGTACCATGTCACCACCAAATAGTTACATACTGCCACCTAGTGGACAAAACAAGAGCGACTCCAAATACGTGACCTTTGCTTTTATGAACTGAAAAAAAAATGGGAGCTACGTTTCATTCTGTACAACCATCACTCACGTTCCTCTGTCTGCAACCTTGGAAGCAAATCGTTTTTTTCATACGCTGATAACAATAGATATATTGCTGAGAGGTTGATTATGTGACACGTGCGTGTTCGATTCATATGTGTGCTTGTAGAGAAGGTGCTGAGACTGACCAGGGTTGCCAGGTCTAGAGTTTTTCCTTTGATTTAGTCTAACGAGCACAACTCGGATACAAGGTAGTCATTATATGTTTATGTCAATATATTTAATAATATGAGACATTTTAGGATCTTGTTGGAAGAATGAAATTTTGATTTAACAGTTGTTTTTCATGAAGTATAGCATTTTTCATGTAAGTGGAATATATATATATATATATATATATATATATATATATATATATATATATATATATATATATATGTGTGTGTGTGTGTGTGTGTGTGTGTGTGTGTGTGTGTGTGTGTGTGTGTATTCTGTTAAATAGCCTAATTCACTGTATAGCAATATATAGCAATAAATAAAAATCCAATTCAATTTACAGTTGACATTGTCTCAAAGCAGCTTTATGGAACATAAGCATAAAACAAAAGGTTATTATAAAAGAATAATAATAAAAATAATATGAGATATATTTAAATGTGTTTGTATTTATTCCCAATGAGCAAGTCTGAGGTGACTCAGGTGACTGTGGTGAGGAAAAACTTCCCTGAAGGTAAAGGAAGAAACCTTGAGAGGAACCAGACTCAAAGGGGAACCTCATCCTCATATGGGTGACACTGAAGGGGGTGATTATAAATATACAGTCTGACAAATGTTGTATTGATGTGGAGGTTGTTGTCCTCAAAGAACACATGGAGTTGGTATCTCATTAAAATGCGGGAAAAAAAACACCCATCAATACTGCACTGTATGTTCAAGACTCATGTGCTTAGTGCTTACATGAACTGCACTGTATGTTCAAGACTCATGTGCTTAGTGCTTACATGAACTGCACTGTATGTTCAAGACTCATGTGCTTAGTGCTTACATGAACTGCACTGTATCCATAGTCCTCCAGGCTGGGAGTAACTTGGCATTGATTCAATACAAAATGTTTTCTCTTGCTCTGACACCTCTGAATCTTCTGTATTGTTTGAGAAGTGTATAATAAAGTCATAAGTCAAAGTTGCAATTGTCTCTACACTGTCTCTGAACTCTGAAATGCTAGCTAACCACCATATCATTGGTTTTGAAAAACCTATATTTATTTGCATTAAACTATGCATGATGTTTAACATATTACATTCATACCTCAAAATGAAACATTTGATGGTATGCTCTGTGGAGCTGTAATTAGTTCAGTGTCACTGTTCTTTTCTAGCAGACAAAGGATCTTAGTGAGCATGTGCAGCGTGAATAACACCCCTGTAGCTTGTTGCTGATTGAAGAAATTGATAAGTTGTTCAATTGACAATTGTGTGTGGTTACAACTAACCCCATTCTCCCTTTCACTGCAGTTAATTTACTTTTTAAGCTTGATTTGGTTAAACATGTCACATGTGGTGGCTGGTTTCCTTTGGTCATTCAGATGCATTCCTTATACTCTATGTATGTTTTTATTAGACAGTGATCAATAATTCATATTAAATTATCGGTTGCAGTCTATGGACCTACTCATAGGTTTGCTGCTATAACTTTAACCTTTTGATTCTCAGACATCTGTGTCTTAGCATTTTTCATTACACACATACAAAAAATTAAACCAAAATGAATCATAATATTAAGATGCTGTAGAAGCAGAACTAATTGTGGTGTCTAAATGACATTGTACTTATGCAGACTAAACCTTATACTACAACATATTCCACTTTTTCCGATGGATTTAGCCTGAACATTGGCAAACAGTAGGAGTTACTGACACTCTTAGTCATAGTGATAGCAGCACTAAGCAAGTCTCTGTATCAGCATCTCTCTTTCTCCAGGCTCAATGTGGAGTAAATTCGCAGACTAAAAGTGGTTAATTGTTGCTGTCTACACGCCTGATTTGAGCTGCTTCACGCCTGTCGGGCCCCATTGCATCAACCAGACCATAGCAGAAGTCGCTCTGTGTCATTAACAGGCAGCACACTAATACCCACATACACAAACACCCTTGAAACACAAACTGTCATATTGATACACAATAATCCATTTAAATGATTTTATTAAACACAGAATTACTGAATAATAGAAAACTTAAATGCATGTACCATAATGTCTGTTAAAAAATAAGAATGGAAGAAAAGTCCAACATTCCAACACAGAGTATAATCCCTGTTTTTGCAGCAGGGGTCACTCTTGCTTTCCTTTTACACTGTCAATCAGGATGTTTTATGACCCTAAAAGGCCTGTCGTCTGAAGTAGAGGTCATCATCACAAATTATTTAGAAATGTACTGCAAAATTACCACTTCAATCATGGTATGCAGAAAAAGGTGGTTTCATTTTGCCCAGAGATTTTTCTGTAATAAATATGCTAAGTGCATACCTGCTCAGCTGTGAAACATGGTGGCATGGGCACGATTGGCTGCAAACAAAAATCTTCATTGTGTTATGATACAATCATGCAGTAGGATGAAATCCTAAATATGTGAACTCTTCTGATGTCACTGAATGCATTACAGCTGAGTGAATATTGCTCTTACAAGACAATGACCCGAAGCAACCTGCTTAAGCAACTGTGTACTCTTTTCCATGGTAATTTGTCTAATTTCTTATAGTCGGATACTTCCAAATGATCGTTTTATTCGTGAAGTGCAGGGCCAAGACAAACCCACTTATGTGACTCCTTCAGTTTACTGAAACAAATCAAGGGTCTTTTTGAAGACGTTTTTTTTTTTTTTTTTATGACTGCCATTCATGCTTATCCACTAGGAGACTATTTAGCCATCATGCTGAAGCTGTTAGCCTGATCTAACTGTTGTGACAGCACTTTGGATCTCAATGTGCTCTCACATGTGTTGTTCTCATGGAAGCAATGCAATGTGCAATGTCCCACAGTTCTCTCATCGTCAGATTCCTGTCACGGGCAAGACATTGTGTGTGTGTGTGTGTGTGTCTGTGTGTGATTGTGTGTGTGTGTGTGTGTGTGTGTGTGTGTGTGTGTGTGTGTGTGTGTGTGTGTGTGTGTGTGTGTGTGTGTGTGTGTGTGTGGGTAGGTGGGTGGGTGGGTGTGTCTGTGTCTTTCAAGCTTTATCTGTAAAAGGGGAATGCAATTTTTATTTTGATGTATAAACTGTTATGGCATGGTCTAGAAAGAGGTTTTTTGACCCATGTATTAATATTTTTAGGCAAGTGGGATTTAAGTAGACACCGGAGCTGCAGTTTTTAATGAGTGAGGGGGCGGAGAAAGAACAGAGATAGAGACTGAAGATGGGGGTGCATGGTTTTGATCTGGGGTCCTTCTGGAGAGGCGTACCACACACACACGCGCACACACACACACACACACACACACACACACACACACACACACACACACACACACACACACACACACACACACACACACACACACACACACACACACACAGAGCATTACTTGTATAACCATGCTTGTGAAGATGTTGACCTAAATGTTAGCATAAATTATCTAATCTAAAGTCTGCTTAATGTGATCACAAACATAAACAATGCAGCTATGAACTATAATAACCCTAGACCCATCAACCCTTGCTAGATTACGTTGTTGTCTAGTCACAAAACAATAGCATATGATTTACATCATTTCCTACACATCAAACCATTAGGTGCACCATTGTGCCCTGTAGATTCCCCATGTAGACAGGGGAATTGAGAGCTCCTCTTTCAGTATACTGTAGGTATGTTTCATCATAGGTTAAAGGTAACCAGCCACTAGGGGGACAAGTGGACCCAAACCTTTCAAGCAAAATGCAGACCACAGCATACCAGAGCCACAAGACATTTCAGTTCAATTTAGAGGGCATACGCTAAAGGATGAACCATTTGACTGTAATTGACTTTTTTACCCAACGTGTCTGTAGACCAGTGCCTATGATTTTTGCATCACTGAATTTTCATATATACAATTGCCCAACAACCCTAAAATAACATTTAATATAATTTACATCGTTCTCCATGTAGAAATCTGTAACAATTCCTTCTGCCAGTCTGATCACACATTGACATCTCAGTCACCTGAAATGCAGTTGTCCTTATGCACAAACAACATGGAATCAGCTTGCAAACAACCAGCAAATATACAAATAAGGAGTGAAAAAAATTATATTTTCAATGTATATTTCAAATTAGACCGAGAAAATATACATACCTTGGCAAAATATGGCAACGTTGTATTTCTTTGGTCAACAACCTAAGGTATGTGTGTGTGTGTGTGTGTGTGTGTGTGTGTGTGTGTGTGTGTGTGTGTGTGTGTGTGTGTGTGTGTGTGTGTGTGCGTGTGTGTGTGTAAAACAACACTGTGTGTGATGGAGTATGTGAGGTCCAGTCTATCACTGTTATTAATAACACTAGACCCGGCAGCCTCACTCCAATAAATAAACCCAGCATGCCCTCCAACAGCCGTCATATTCCTGCCCTATAGTGCTCCATCTATCAGCTAGCCAGTTCACCCTGTGCTTAAAAAAATGCTGCTGAAATATAGAGCTAGTGAGATACACAGGAAAAGACAAAGAGACCAAGAGACAAAAAACACGATGAGAAAGACTGGGACAGAGACAGAATTGAGAAAGTCGAACCAGTTTAGATCCAGAAGGATCCAGATGCAGGCCTCATGGTTGCCTCCCCCTTTCATGACATTTCTTTTTTCTTTTCTTTTTTTTGTTTTATAGCAAAGCTGCTATGCGGCAACTCTTCACAGACTGCCTGTAAATTTCTTCATTTGGTAAAGCTATTTGAATACTGTACATGTTTAATAATGCTTCAAAAAACACTTTTGGAGGAGGGTAGGAAGGTAACCACAGAGCACTGGAACTGAATTAACAACTTGCAGACCAGCTTGCAACTGCAGTAGCACAGAGCAACCTCCTATAAAGAAAATACCAGAATGTGTCCTCCTGCGTTTAAGCTTAATAATGTAATTGGAACACTACTGAGAAATATTTACATGCAACGTATTATTCCCTGTTAGTCCAACACTACATCACAGGTGCTGGAAGGTTTTTGTGGACTACAGCTGATTTTACTGTATTTATTTATTTATTTATTTATCTATCTATCTATCTATCTATCTATCTATCTATCTATCTATCTATCTATCTATCTATCTATCTATCTATCTATCTATTTATTTAGGAAAAAATAGATCACCAGACAGTTGATTGGAAAATAAAAAATCATACAGTTAGAACAAAAATAAAAATAAAAAAGAAAAAATAGAAATGGAACTTATACAAAAACGGAGATGACAAAATAGCTTATGCTTTAGATGTTTGTTCAGTCATTTATTTTCAGGAACCATTGTATCCTTTATAGGATCCAAAGCCTTTCCTAGAAACACTGGACATGAGGCAGGATTGTACCATGAATAGGACACCAGTCTATCACATGGCACTATGCACACACACTCACACACTCATTCACACCCATGAGTAATTTAAATATTTTTTTAGAAATCGGGAAGAAATCAGACAACTCGTTTTTTCAAACATATAAAACTAAGAAAGACCAAAAAGCCACCCAACAAGAAACTGATACATATGTTTACCTGATGATATTTAAATATCGACAATTTCATGTTATAAGATTGTTCTCAAGTACAATTATTGACTCCCACAACTGAGAGCATTAAAATGCAATCAAGACATCAGTAAATTGTGTATAGAGATTTTCATCTGTCTCTATATATGTATTTAACCAGAAGTTATAAATGAATATGGGTAGGAATATAACGATAGGCAGATTAGTGAAGGAATGTTGTGTGAAAATGTTGGAACGAAAGAGCACACACCAGGCAAAGAACCCATGCTGAAACATTTTGATGTGTATACATGTATATATTAGTGTGTGCATGTGTTTCTGACTGTGTGCATATATGTGTGTGTATTGGGGAGGGGGTATAGTGTCTAGTGAGCCTAAACATCAAACAGCTGGAAGTGATAAAATATTTAGGATGTACTAGGAGTCTGTGATTACTAATACTCTCTTTTTCTTTCACTATCCCCCCTTCCTTTCTTCAGTTGCTTGACCTTCCCTCTCCCTATACCCTTGATGAGGAAGGGACGTAACAGACTGTTAATCAGGGCCAGAACCCTGGCAGGGTTTTCTCACCATGAGCACAAGAAACGGTAGAGACGGACCTGCGTTAGCCGACACTTGCGCTCCCAACCACGTCTGAGGACACGTCATGCTTCAGTGACACTACACACACTCACACAAACTTGCATCACGCATGCACAAGAACACTTCCCATCATCCCTGTCACCTGTGCAGGCAGCACTGGGGCAAAGAGGAAGCTACTTGATATTCAAAGGAAAGACAGGAAGAGGCAGAGAGAGAGAAAGAGAGAGAGAGTGAGCATGGCAGAACGAGAGGAGCCATTCAGTTTGTGAAATAAACATAACATGTGGGAGAAAACAGGCTGATGATTTATTAATCCTCCCCACTGCCTTTGATAATTCATTCCAGGAGACAGGATCCAATTTGAGCGGAGCAAAAAGCACCCCCTAACCATCATCAAATAATAGGTGGAGCTGTCAGGTGCCAGCTCTGATGCCTCCCTGCCTTGGCTAAAGAAAGGAGAGCTTCTCTGCAGCCTCCACTGCAGCGAACCTGGCTAATTCATCATTTTGTTCAGACCTTTGAACAGCAGTTATTACAAGTGGAGCTCAGACAGCATATCATTAAAGCCACTGCAGATGTTTATCGTCAGTGGAATGTCTTCTCATGAAAAACTAGCGACAACCAGATGATATTAGTGAGGCCGTTAGATTTGTCATGCATCGATTAAAATGAGGATTCGGGGAGATGGAAGTGTGAGGCTGATAGTGTTTTTTTCATGCTGTTAGTGTTTGTCACTATCAATAATTTCTAACTGCATTTTTCTTTTTTGCCAACAAGTATCAGACTTAACCATGTCTAATATTTTAGCACATGCATCTTAAATATACATCAAATGTACATACTGTGTGTGTGTGTGTGTGAAGTGATGATTAATTGCTCACAAACACAATGTTGCTATCTGTGTTGCTGACTCTGCCTGAGAGTTGGTGATGTGTCTAAGTATGGGATTGGAATTTGCGGAGGTAAACAGAGAGAGAGAAAGAGATGGACAGAATAAAAAAAAGATTGCAACCATATTTTTGAGCAACGTTGTTCACTCATCATCTCACTGTCTTTATCTCCCTGCCTGTAATTCACAATTCTCCTTCGAGCACCATATGTCTGGAAAGGCTTCACCTGTTTTATACTCATCTCTCTGCCTCCATTACACCACTCTTGTTCTACACCCCCTCAAGAATCCATACCATGCAATTATATCTCTTTCAGGCCATCAGGATACCAACTCTCTCACACACCCTTCACACATCAGGTTAAGAAATTCATTTCAGTATGGACAGTGTTATCCAAACTGAAGCCTATGATGTTATTAATCTAAGGAAGAATGGAGTGATCCAGTCAGCTTTGCTCTTTGCTGTATATAGTCATGAGATCTGAGTATAAGTAAAATGGTTGTTTCTCAATTATACAGAATTTTGATAGACAGATCAAATAGATTAACTTACCAACTCAAACAAGGACCAGTATTATGTAAAGCTTTACTGGCTGGCAGTTTGATGTAACTACTATATTTTGTTAAATTTAATGTTTTTGTATGTAAACACACACACAATGCAACTCCAATATCAAATATAAATATGACACTACAAAATAATTAATTGGGGAGCACGGTGGCTTAGTGGTTAACACATTTGCCTCACACCTCCACGGTTGGGGGTTCGATTCCTACCTCCACCTTGTGTGTGTTGTTTGCATGTTTGCATGTTCTCCCTGTGCCTCGGGGGTTTCCTCCGGGTACTCCGGTTTCCTCCCCCGGTCCAAAGACATGCATGCTAGGTTGATTGGCATCTCTGGAAAAACATTGTCCGTAGTGTGTGATTGCGTGAGTGAATGAGTGTGTGTGTGCCCTGCGATGGGTTGGCACTTCGTCCAGGGTGTATCCTGCCTTGATGCCCGATGACGCCTGAGACCAGTGACCCGAGAATAGTTCGGATAAGCAGTAGAAAATGAATGAATGAAAATAATTAATTGTATCTTCCATTTAAAGAATTTGAATTGCACACCCAGAAATTGTCTTAAGCAGGTGCTTAGCCCTTCCCTGAAGCTATTCATTGCTTCCCATGCATAAATGTTGATTAAAGCTTTGGACTTTGAATCGACTTCAGTCACCATTTTTAATATCAATAACTTATTTTGGAAGAATATGAATTTGGTACCAATCAGAACACAACTTACCTAACAGTCTCAATCCACTGCCGTGTATGTGCAGTCACCACAGACAAGAAATCCAACAGGATTTCCTGAACTAAAAAAGTTTGGAAAAACTGTCAAAAAGTTGAGTTCAATTCAATTTTATTTGTAAAGTGCTTTTAAAAATAGAAATAGACACTGAGATGACATGAGGAAACAAGAAACCATGAGAAGGACTCAAAAGGGAACCCATCCTCTTTTCAAGTTCGCAGACCTGTTGGGCAAACTACCCCGAAATAGACGTTATGAATTTTCTGTCACCACAAGCCTTGGCATTTTGGTTTCTCCTTATTATTTACCATCATGCCTGTAAATTCATGTGCAGTAAATGCTTCAGCATATTTTCATGCTCATTTTCTGTTGTTCCACTCAGTCAAAGTCACTTGATGTGGTTGTGGCTAGTAAAAGTAAATAGATGGAGAAATCTGTCCATTTTTATTGCTGAGCTCCGACACTAATGCAGCATGTCAGGATAGTGAAAAATACTAAAATAGCATGTATACTTTTGATTTACATGTAATTTAAATGAAACTCTGTCTTCATAGTTAAAGTACCATTTTGCAATAGTTTGTATAAAAAAGAAATTAATTCAACAAAAGTGTAAATTGTTAGCTTTTCTCATGGCCCTTCCTTATAGTATAAAGTTGCAGAACAATAACTGCGTCCATTATTAAACATGTTGAAAGGATGTTCAGTATAAACATCTCATGAAAATGATTACCAGGATGAACACAGTAAAAAAGTAAAAAGAACCCTAAACACTATATAACACAAGTTTACACCATAGCATAGTATTCCAGGATGCAATCCAATTAGTCTTCATATTTTAGAGGAACAAAAAGCTATAAGCAGTGAAAAATCTGCTGTCAATTCAAACAGTCTGCCATAGAGACATCAAGGTGCTTAAGGAGGTCAGGTAAGGTGTGAGTGAGTGTTAGGAGTTCAAAAGTTATCATAAAAAAGGCATCTGCAGAGCATGACCATATTTTATTTAGAACTACTTCGTCCATGACCCCTCTATCCTCTCTATATCATACAATGAGAAATGAAAAAATGGACAGAGAAAGACAGAGAGAGATGTTGTACCAAACAGACACATAGAAAGACAGACACACAGAGAGTGCTAAAGGCAGTGAACAGTCAGTAATGATTTCTGTCTAAAGCAAGAGATGAATGGAAAAGAGAAAACGTGATATTGAAAAAAAAGAGAACACAGGTCTGTGGAGAAATGCATCAGAGAAAGGGAAACTGGGATAGGAGAAGAGGAAAGAAAGAGGGGAGAGAGACGGCGCTAGCGCCTGCGGGAGGACTTTGAGGTCTTCAGACCAGACGCTGTTCTCTCCAAGCCGCACCGTCTCTGACGAGACATCACTTCAATACCCTGCACTCCCCACCAAGCCCTTCACAACTTCCATTCCTCTTCTTCTTCTGAGAGAGAGAGAGAGCAAGCGAGACAGACAAAAGGACTAAAGGAAAATAAGTCGAGTGGTGGCAAATTTGCACTTCCTGCCACGTACAAAGAGCTTGGCAAATAAGGGGCGCACTGGTTGGCTAGCCACGTCACTGCCGTATGGACCATCAACTTTTTATGTTCAGTCACAACATCCATGCAGGTTTGGGGTGGGCTGGTGGTGCACAGCATATCCCATGTTCAAACAGTTCTATCCAACTGATCCAACTCTGAGAGAGACTGTCTGCACTCACTGCAACTTGTAGATGTTTTTAATGAGCGCTGTCTGTAATCATTATCTCTCTCTCCCTCTCTCTCTCTACATTTTTAACAACTCCTCTCTTCCTCAATTTTACTCAAAAATACACTGACTCACATGCAGAGTCACACTGACAGAAAAGAGCCCAGAGTGTTTTTGTAATGACTTACATGTGTCCCTATTAAGAATCTGGCATGTGGACAAGTATTCTCTCTATCTGTGTCACACAGTTTGACTTTTTTTTTTACCCTGGTGTGCTGGATGTTACATGTCTAAATTAGTAAAGTGGCTTTGAGGACACACGAGTGTAAGTCTTCCAGTTTTTGATGCTAATGTGACTTAAGAACATTTCCGGGGTACCTTTATTTGGGAGACAAGTGCGCTAAATAGTTAGCACTAACTGATTGAATGCAACTCATAAATACACTAACATGTTGAAAATATAGTAACATGTTTCTGATTTAATTAAGATTTAAAGAATAAATAATTCAATAAAAAAAGTTTTTGCATAAACGATAATCGACTGATTCAACAACTTCCCTTATCAGTGCAGAGAAATGTAACAAAACTCTTGGCGATGATAATGACATAAAATTCATTAGATAGAATTTAACCAAACAAATAAAGCTGGTGTATTCCTGTAAGATCACACAATCCAATAATTGCTGCATATAGACCTGTGGGAAATAGACAGACAAGAGATACAGTAAGTGAAACTACCTAAAGGATTTAACCGAAGGGGCATGATTGAGAGAAACACAAACCAAAAAAAAGCCAAAGAAATGTTAGTGTGGGTATCATTATGTACTTTCATCCAGCTGTTAATTCATGGCCTGACACCTCTGTGTTTGTCTGTGTATACTGACCGCACTGCCTGGACTGGTGTGCAAGAGAGAGAGAAAGAGAGAGAGAGAGAGAGAGAGAGAGAGAGTATACTGTAAGACTAAGCCCAGCATGGCAGACTCCAGCCGCCCTGCGGTGTGGTAAAAAGCCCAAGCGTAGAATAATTCCATGCCTGTAAAAAGCTCCCACTGCTGCATGTGTGGAGCTAATGAGGAGAAACCCCCACCCTAAACCACACACTTTCTCTCTTAGTCAATTTATCTTTATCTCACTAGATCTCTCTCTCTCTCTCTCTCTCTCTCTCTCTCTCTCTCTCTCTCTCTCTCTCTCTCTCTCTCTCTCTCTCTCTCTCTTTTTCTCTCTTTGCAGAAGGGTCAAGCAAGGCTAGTTGTGGGTGTGCCCTGCATGGAGGGCAAGATCAGAGGAGGAGCACCAGGCAGAGAGAGTGGGAGTATGGGTGAGACTGCGTGCGAAACAGAAATAACCACAAGGGTGGGGGATGGAGACAGCGACAAGCAGACAGTCCTCCACCCTGTCTCACTGCCACAGCACATCAGACCCATGTTCATCTGTCTGAGGAGAGAGAAGGAAGGGGAGCGAGGATACAGGAGACGAGCTGAACAAGACAATGGCACAGGTGAAGAGATGCACATATGTGAATAGTATGGTGCACAGACACACACACACCCATCCCCCTTTGGTCGCTCCTCTCTCCATCGGAGCAGATTAAAGCCTGGGGGAGCTATAGGGTGGCAGCTGTGTGCCAACTGTGCCTAAAGCTTGCCCTCATGCCTGCTCTCTCTCTCTCTCTCTCTCTCTCTCTCTCTCTCTCTCTCTCTCTCTCTCTCTCTCTCTCTCTCTCTCTCTCTCTCTCTCTCTCTCTCTCTCTCTCTCTCTCTCTCTGTATCAGGCCTGGATTCAGTATACTGAAATATTCAGGCTTCAAAATGTATACATCACATGTTTAGCATAAAATATATTTAGATTTATTCTGCCATATGAGAGAGAGAGAGAGAGAGAGAGAGAGAGAGAGAGAGAGAGAGAGAGAGGCAGGCATGAGGAAGGTACAGTATACATTTTAAGAGTGTTAAGAGTGTTTAGAGCATTCTATAGTATTCACACAATTTAGGTGCCAGCTAACAGAGCATGTTCACAAAAGGTTAGTTTGTAGTGCCTAGATTAATTTGTACTGTCCTTCCTGCAGTAATCTAAAAACATCTGCTTTAATAATGGTCACTTCATGAATTTCTAATAATGCTACAATATTCTCAGTTAGAGAAAAAATAAATGAATAAATAAAAAATTACATTTCATTTTTCTATTTTTCTTTTTAAATGTAGAAACATTTCACATTAATCAGCAAGCTGTTGAAAAAGCTCAATATTCTGATCATTAATAAATTAAAAATAATATTTGTTGATAAATAGCTGTAGTATGAAATGAGGATGAGTAAAATACTTTCGAGTCATAATAAATTATGAATAAGCATTTTTTACTCACACATTCTTAGTCATAATTTATTCTTTAAATATTATGTAATAACATTATTATTATTATTATTATTATTATTATTATTATTATTATTATTATTATTATTATTATTATTCATAATAATAATAATAATAATAATAATAATAATAATAATAATAATAATAATAATAATAATAATAATAATAACATGGGTAGTTATTAAAACATTACTAACATACTAAAACATCTGAAAACCAACAGTTCCTACAACAAAATATTTAAAAAATCAACAAAAAAATATCTGCTAAACTAAACTTATGTTCTTAATTTCTTAAGAGATATCATGCTCTAATTCATATTCATCCTTCAGAAATGAGCTAATCCAATAGCTATAATATATTTCTAAATAAAATTCACTCAAATTGCTGAAATCAATTAATCACACGTTAACTCTGAGAATAGCTTGTACTCTTAATTGCTAGCTAATATAATCCATACAGTCTAGATAAAAAATATAAAGTATAAAATGTTGCTAATATTAAATAGACTTTTCAAGAATGTCTATGAATGTTTCTTAGATTTAAGGAATAATTTAATTATGTTTTAATGTTTTGTACTCATCTAACTCTTGTGTTCATTCCAGTATTTCTGCACATGCAACATTGATTGAACATACAGTATTTACACTGGTCGGAGCTGTTTTTGTTTATTGTCTATTGTGTATTGTCTTTTGTGTGATGTCTTGTATTTTTTGTTTACACTGTCTTTTGTCCTGCACTGTCTGTCTTTTTGTCTTGCACTGTTTGCACCAGGTTGCACAGATGCACTTTATGTGGCTAGGACTACTTTCTAAGTCCTTAGCTCTGTCTTTGTTTTATGTAGTGCCCTGATCCTGGAGAAATGTCTCATTTCACTGTGTACTGCAACAGCTATATATGGTTGAAATGACAATAAAAGCTTCTTGACTTGACTTGACTTGATCTGTACACTAGTTAGAAATTTTAAGAAACTTCTTGAAACTTCTATATCTTCATAATAGAAAGAAAAAAAGAAAGAAAGAATGAAAGAAAGAAAAAAATTACAGAAAATTTACAGAAAAGTACTAAAGTTCTATGCTGTCTTTATAATATATAATATATTAACATTATACCTTATTATATATAATATATTATGCCTTTTCAGTAAGGTCAGAGTTTTTCTCACTGTATAACTCTAGCATTTTTCATGCATGCACATGTTCATGTCATCAGTGGCACGGCTTCCGTACAGGTCAGTGTGTGCGATGAAAGATAGAATGACAGAGTGATATTCTCTCTGTCTAGCTCATTCCCTGTCCGCTATGTCATTTTTCTTAATATGCACCTTGGCATCACACACCCCTGTGAGGGAGCTGACACTAATGATAGTGTTCTCTTCTGTACCGCATGACCACACTCAACAGCTTCCATCACTATTAGCATTGTTCAGTCCACTGGTCCAGGAACAGCTCCTGTTATTGTTACCATTCTTCCACACCTGTACTGATCTTCTGTACTGTGATAAAATGGCCTAACATACCACTTACCAACACCCAAATGACTGCTGAGAGGGACAAAATGAGTCATTCACTTG
The DNA here is from genome assembly GCF_022655615.1 of Tachysurus fulvidraco. Taxonomy (NCBI): domain Eukaryota; kingdom Metazoa; phylum Chordata; class Actinopteri; order Siluriformes; family Bagridae; genus Tachysurus; species Tachysurus fulvidraco. The sequence continues at coordinate 16,361,746 of NC_062520.1, read as the reverse complement.
CTTTTTGCACACAGAGAAAGCCTGCATTCAGATATGTTTATGAATACATGCACACACACTCTACAGACCTATTTATATGAATTGGCCTTAGTGGTGTGTGGTTGTGAACCAAAAAAGTTGTGCATTACACATGAATGCCTTATGTGACAGAAGATAGCAGCAATTAGGCCTATAACGTGAGAAATGGGAATGAAAACCAAATAGTTTGGAGCTCGACAGCCAGAGACCCAGACTTTTTCTGACTGCATTCTGCCATACTTCATTTTTAATGTGAGCCACCGATTGTGTGATAGAACTCTAAATCTGCCCACTGAAGCAGGTAATGGACAGGGCAAGGAAACAGGTGAGCATAGGTGGATGGAAGAACAGACAACAAGCCTTAAGCTGAAGCGTTAACTTACCACCACAAAAATCCACTTGTCCAAGCTTTTTAGTCTATTGAAGCTGCTATTGCCTATTTCAGCTGGGTTCTCAAATATTAATTAGAATTTTTTTTTTTAGCTCATAGTACTTGTTCTTCTTTTGTTCTTAAATGAACATTCTTCATCATAATAAATTGAAAGTCATGTGAAAATCAAACAGGCATTAGAACGAAATGCAACAGTCTCAGCTCCATATTAAATTCTAACAGCATGTCCAAGAAGCATTTCTGATCTTTCTGTATTATTACGAGGTGGCTATTTTCATCAACTATAATCAATAGTAAATTGTAGAAGAGATAGATGTTTTGTAAGATAGTTAGTGAGCTTAATCAATGACTTTAGATAGCAAACGTTCCAGAACGCTCCACAGCACATCGGGTTGAGCCCAATTACGAAATCGAGTGATGTATCTGAAGTAGTTTGATTGTAGATGTTCAGGTTAAATAAAGATGATAGTTATGTTCTGCAATTTGCTAATTGTTTGTTTTGAATGAAAGAGTTTTTGAATGAAAACTGGCTTGTTTTTTCCAAGAGTGCTGTTTTTTTCTTTTGTACTTTTACACATACAAATGATACAGATTTATGAAGAAGTTTGTAGCTTCTAATATATAGATCGTGGTAATGTCCCATTCAACCAATCTGTACAGTGCTGACTGTTAAAGGTTTCTGAGATTTTTTAAATAATAATTTGGCTATTAAAAAATCTCTTAAATTGTAAATTTCATTTAGTCAAAATTGATTATAAATTGAATGATTGATATGAGTTTGCTTCATAGTTCTCAAAGAATATTAGACAGATTTTTAGCACACTAGGAATAGTATTCATAAATATGAGACAAAAAGATGTGGATTAAGCTTCATGTGTGCAGAGTCCTTAGTGGTTATCCAGGATTGCTGAATGGCTTCTGTTAGTAGTTAAACAATAGCTGGTACAAAGGGCACAGAGGTTTACTCCAAACAGTTGAAAAATCAGCCAAACCAAAGTCAAACAAGAAGGATATTGTGATAATTCTGTGCCTTAATCCACAGTAATTCTGAAATGGGCCTTGGAGGATTATCACTGCTGTACTTCTTGACTAATATACTTGTTAGTAGCACCCACCACACCACAGACTGACTTGTATATGGAGTTGTAATTGAGACTAAAGAAAACCTCGACACTCCCCTAAACCCAGCTACAGGCTGTCCGTTATTAGCCAGGAACATTACCGCAGAACTCTATTAAAGGCATTGAGGGAGACGGGTGGGAATAGTGAAGTCTGGGTGTGAACCAATTCCATATGTATCCTGCCCTTTTTAAGTGGCCAGCAGTTATTGGCCACCTATACTGTGCTATATTGTGTGTGTGTGTGTGTGTGTGTGTGTGTGTGTGTGTGTGTGTGTGTGTGTGTGTGTGTGTGTGTGTGTGTGTGTGTGTGTGTGTGTGTGTATGAACATATGTCTGTAAAGCTCCTTTCACACCTGCTTTTATGCTATATGATCAATGATGATTAATCATACAGGGTACTGAGTATGAGACAAGCCAGAGTCAAAATACAGACAAAATTGAAGCTGTGATAAACCCGGATAATACCTAATACATTTAGAAGTAGTTATGTGTTGGCAAAAGTCAATATTTTATCATGTAGAAAGGTGGTGCCTCTGTGAAATTTTAATGTAGCTGATTAAAAACACCAGAACAGTAAAGTGGCAACAGAATGAAAAGTCTAATGTGCACAAAGGAGAATAAAAGAAATGACAGGAAAATGGAGCAATGCAGATAAAACGTGTTGAAGATGAAAATCTTCAAATGAATGAGTATGCAGTATGCAAACATGTATTAGCATATCACCATATCATCTGGCTTTGAGAATGTTATTAAAATTGAGAGAAGACACAAGTAACTCACATACCCTATCCATTGCATATAGTATATTCACTATATGTCACATCGTATGCAATTGGTCATTATAATAAATGTGAATGTGTGTGTCCTAGTTAAATATAGGTTGAATGATGAAAAGCCCATATATGCATCATGTCCAGGCATTTGAGTGTGAAAAAAACACTACAAGGCAGGTGTAGGTTAACTTCTGCCTGCTCTCTTCATGTCTCTTCTCTCCCTCCAGTTCTTCTTTCCAGATGCTCCCTGCACCCATGAGATGGCCCTTACTCAAGCTTTAGGGACCCCATTTTCAAAAGCAAGCACAAAAATACACACAAACTTTATTTAGCAAACCGTGACGAGAGAGTACAAAATTAACAGATGCGTATGATTAGCTGATTTCTGATGGCTGCACAGCGTTTTCATCAAACGCCTTTAATCTTGTATTGATATGCAGTGTGAAGCAGTTTGTATTGCCATATGACCTATAACTGTTTTCCTTAATGAGGTTTGTTTAGATTTCATATAAAAAAAATTTTCATTTCAAAAGATATATTTCTATAAAAAATGGTTAAATGGCATTTAGTAATCAATGGATGATCTGGATTCAGTCCAACTGGATATTGTAAAAGGTGTTTAGAATAAGGAACAAAAATGATCGAAGCAAGTAATCTTCCATATTCCATACCCATTGCCACATTTGCTTTGGGGCAGCGTGTGTGTGTGTGTGTGTGTGTGTGTGTGTGTGTGTGTGTGTGTGTGTGTGTGTGTGTGTGTGTGTGTGTGTGTGTGTGTGTGTGTGTGTGTGTGTGTGTGTGCATGTGCATCCTGTACTTTTCCTCTTCACACATTCCAGGCAGCATATTGAGCTGATTAACAACATACACTATAATAACTAGTGTCTTTCTTGGTTGTTCTCTCTTTCTCTCTTTCTTGTCTGTCTGTGCCAAATAAGCATTTAAGTGAAATAAAAAAATGTATATATGCATTAAAACATTTCAGAAGAAAGGGAGACCTTTCTTCTTATGCTTGATATATATAAACAAGCATAAAGTACACTTATGGCATTTGTCAGATGCCATTATATAAAGAAACTTACATTCTTATTTATACAACTGTGCAGTTGAGGGTTATGGGCCTTAGTGGTCCGGTGATTTTAACTCCAATCAGTATTCCAACATCTTAACCATTGAGCTACCACAAAAAGTAAGTCTGCTTGGTCATGCAGATAAAAGCACATATTTTATAAATATATATATATATATATATATATATATATATATATATATATATATATATATATATATATATATATATATATATAGTATGATGGTGCTGGATTATTTTGAGAGGAACCATCTCTCTACATCATGATCCATTCATGGCCAGACAGTTTTGGAAGAAGACAGCACTGTTAGCTAGCAGCACTTGCGGTGGTGAAGCAGTGAAAGGTTAAAGAGCCCATCTTTCATCTCCACTGCATCATCCCCACATCTGCATAATTCATGGACCTGTTACTGTAATCAAAAATTCTTATTTATTTGGGTAGGCTGAGCAGAAGCCTGCTCTCCCCAGACTAATAGTCTCTGGTGGCTGACTTTCATTTTGCAGTACCGCAATATCACGGCGCCTGTGGATGAGAGAGGTTAGAGGCTCTCAACCACATACATGAACACACATGCATGCACGCACACACACACAAACATACAAATACACACACTGTATAAAGACAATTTTCAAAGTGACACACTTAACTCCAATTTTCTTTTTCTTTTTTTTTTTAATTTCACAGACATATCAGATCTCACTTCATGATATGTGGGCTAATACTGGGTAAGGATGCCCCTTCTGACTTCCACACCAGTCTATAGGCAAGTTGGCTCTGTACACAGCTGTGTGGGCGTCCCGGGAATGGGCATAGACTCCCACCGACTCCCGTGAGTCTCAGCGGGGATACTTGCACCTCTAAGCAGAGTCTGTCAGATCTCGGGCAGAAGAAACACCAGTGTGTGTGTGTGTGTGTGTGTGTGTGTGTGTGTGTGTGTGTGTGTGTGTGTGTGTGTGTGTGTGTCTGTGTGTGTGTGTCTGTGTGTGTGTGAGAGAGAGAGACAGAGAGAAAGAAAGATGCAGTCGGTACATTGAAATTCAAATTAAGAATCCAAATGACTGTAATGAATGTGCAATACCTAATTTTATTTAAATAAAAGAGACTAAAATCCATAAAAAAAATGGACATATAAAAGGAGTGAGAGAATATTATGGGTTTAATGATGATGATGATGATGATGATGATGATGATGATGATGATGATGATGACGATGAAGATCTAGCAGCACTGTTTAAAAGGACAGAGAGAAAGTGAGGTGGAAATTAAAAAGAGAGGTAAATGATCCATTAGTCATTAGCTGAAATTCGTTTGTATGTGACATTCATTCACTCCATGATCTCGCTTCTTTCAAACAGACTGTCTTCTGTTCCTATTCCTCACCCTATCAAAAATATACACACACACACACACACACACACACACACACACACACACACACACACACACACACACACACACACACACACACACACACACACACACACACACACACACACACACACACACACTTTCTCTCACACATCATCCACAAAGGCTGACTGGTTGTGTTTATTTCTTTTGCCAGCCTCTTTAATCTTAAGAGGCGGTGCCATTTGCATGCAAATCAACTATTACTTAGAGGCACTGAGAAACTGTTACATTCAATAATCAAGGACAAGGAAAGGAAAGAGGGCCAAAGAAAAGAAAGAATGAAAGAAAAAAGGAAGAAATGAGCCGGGTATAAATGTGCTAGCAGGGCCCAAAGAAATCAAAATGAAGTTAATTTTTTGTCCTTCACAATGGTATTTAGAGGTGAGAGCAATTTTCTTTTAGGCTCAGACTGTCAGTGATGGCCATGTCAGGTGATTATATAGAGTGAAATAGTCCTAGATCTGACACATCCATAACATGTTCTTACTCTGCGCGAATGGATATCATGAATCTGAACCATAGCAAAACTTATCAGCTAAACATTTGTAACATTTTTATCATGCTGCTTGTTTCCTTTCTGTCTTTTTCTCTGATTCCTCTACATTTGAAGTTGCAGCTCAGCTCTACAACCCCCACCCCATTCCCCAATCTCTCTCATGATGACTTGTTTGAAGTTCCAGAGGAGCTAGGTAGGTTATTTTCACTCTGCAGTAAAGAACATGGAGGGAGCTCTCTGTAAGGCTGTTGATTGTGAGCCGTTTGAAGTCCTAAACGCTCCACACTAACATTCGCTCTCTGGTGCTGTCGCAAAGGCCTTTTGAAGCTGCGCTGAGCAATACACAGATTTTATACATTACACTTCTCCAAAACGGGCAATTATTTTTCTCCCCCTTCTTTTAGTTGAGCCTGTGCCAATTGCTCCAGTAAAAGAGAAGCTAACAGCACCCACACACAGCTTCTCTTAAAGAATGTGTGTCTCTGTCTGTGTGTGTGTGTGTGTGTGTGTGTGTGTGTGTGTGTGTGTGTGTGTGTGTGTGTGTGTGTGTGTGTGTGTGTGTGTGTGTGTCTGAGAGAAAGAAAGAGAGAGAAACTGTATACTGAATTTAACATTCATACACTCTTTCACCTAACAACAAAAGAGCAGACACCGGACTGAATTCACCAGCTGTATGACATTTCCTTAAAAGCAACAGTCATGTAGTCATATACAATTAAATAAGCTTATACCAGAGCAGTACTGAATGCTGAAATCTGCCTGGTCCAAAGGTGCTGATTAATTTTCAATAACAGCACAGCTCTAACAATAGTTCAAGTTGCAAGGCAAGTCATGGGTTTATATTGTATTAATACACTTGTTCTAATACATCATCATTTCTATAGTAGCTCACAAATGGTCTCACAATGGCAGAGACTCCACATAAACCACAAGAAAAACATTTATAATTCTTGATACACTGAAATTGTCTCTGAGGAGACATTTATTTGGCATTTTTGAAAGGTGTCTCCAGAAAACTCTGCCGTGGGAAAGTCTTCGGTACTTTGCACTTTGCAGTTTTACTCAAACATGACAAGCTGTGGGTTTTTTTTCTTTGCCATATTAACTGAGAGAGAGAGAGAGAGAGAGAGAGAGAGAGAGAGAGAGAGAGAGAGAGAGAGAGAGAGAGAGAGAGAGAGAGGTGATGTGCGAATGACTGTTTATAGCTATTATAACGTAAGTGAAATCAGCAACTACCTTCTTTCACAGATGTTCCAATACTTTCAACTATAACAATAAACAGATTAAATTTAAACAATTGTTCTTTAAGAAGAGGTGTTGGCAAGTTGCTGTGGTAACTCACTATCCCATTGTTAATTATTTTCTCATAACAATAAGGCCCATCAAACTTGGCTCACTTTAACATGGTAATCTGTAGACAGTAAAGTTACAATAAAACCTAATGTAATTTTTACTTTAAAAGTACATAGTATTTAAAACTTTTGTATTCCAAGTCAAGTCAGTGATACAAAGTAGAATTATTAGTATTACTTGATGCATTTTTGATGCATTTGATTATTTAGGATTCATTCTGGCAGGAAATTAACTCAGGAGATGAGGGAGATGTTAGATGGGGAGAGGAATGATTGAAGGTAATCTGACTGAAGCGGTATCCAGAGATGGCTAGATGCAATTTATTTACTGCCTTTTTTTTTTGCAGAAATGACTGCTGTTCCATTCACCATTATGAATGTTGCCCTTTTCACCCTATCACCTTTGAGACCTATCATCCTTTCTATCCATAGCTCCTAATGACTATTAGATAGAAGGTTTAGAGTTCAGCCTCACTGATAATACTATAGATAGACTGAGAGCAGAGATTCAACAGAACATGATTCGAGAAAAGAGAAGTGCAAGAAACAGTTCCAGGATTGTTGATTTTTGAGGAACTGAGAGCAAGGCTTCAATTACCTCCAAGAGTGATGTGAAACACTGAAATAGGAGAGGGAATGAAGGGTTGGATAGGTGTGGGGTGCAGAAAGACAGAGAAAGAGAGATAGACATCACGAGTAGCCTATGTGCGTACTGAAGAAACACAGTTTAAAAGATTGCCTGTCTACTCTTTGGGAACTGTAATCATATGTTGCAACACACACTCTTTCTCTCTCTTTCTCTCTCTTTCTCTCTCTCACACACACATAGAATGATAGATTTTAGGTTGTGGCATTGACTCCTGAGAAACTTACTGCTTCTTAGTTGCTGGAATTGAGCACACTGGTAAATAAAACATAATAGATTTATTTTGGTTTCTGTTTGTTTTTAAATGGTTTGTAGTGACATTTTGTGTTGATAACACTGATGGGAAGGCTGTTGTTTAGGCTGTGGATTAATAGCAATTCAATTGAGCTACGATCATTTATCTGTATTGATCCTGTACTTGAGTCTTACTGTAATTCCTGGTTGAACCTGGCAATTATTCCTTTAAAATATATCACTTCACTTAAACAGAGATAAAATACTTTATATCCGGGATGTTTAACTTGCTTCGATAACCACTGATTTCTCTCTCAGATTTTATTTTGACATAATATGGCTATAATTAGTTTCAAATGTCAGACTCCAAAATATCATGCTAAATGTTTAAGTTTATGGCTTGCATTAAGGCATTATAGAGCACGGGTTTACATAATGTACAAATGTTTCATTTAATATTTTGTCAAAATTTTATATTAGGCAGGTGAAAATCAGTTCAGAAAATTGAATTCTTCTAAAAGGATTATACTTGTTATACTTTAACCTTATGTAAAAGGCAAATCCATCATGTTCCACCTGGATTTGTGAAACAAATAGAGATAACTTGACATTTGGCAGACACTCTTATCCAGAACATGAGGCTATGTCTCTCTCTCTCTCTCTCTCTCTCTCTCTCTCTCTCTCTCTCTCTCTCTCTCTCTCTCTCTCTCTCTCTCTCTCTCTCTCTCTCTCTCTTTCTCTCTCTTTAAAAGCCACTCATGTTGTAGCAAACATTGTTCAGGGGCTTGGCTCCCAACTGTCCTCATTTTTAAGACTTCTTATTTATAGTTTATTGAAAAAGTAACAGTCCCTTTATAGTTTATAGTTTATTAAAAGTGAAATAAAAGTCTACACATTGGCTTTGAGCTGAATGAAGATGACAGTCTGGTAAGCAAATACTAGATGAACATCTGTGAACATCTTTCCATATAGCTTGATAACCCTAACAGTACATTTCTTCAACATGTGAATTAATGCTGATTGAGTTCATCTAAAACCTTATATGTGTCATCAAATTCTCCTATATTTGAAAACTATGTTTACTCTTTCAAAATCTACTATGCGGAAATTTTGTATCTGTCCATGCCAAAGTGAGTGAGGATACACCGGTGTTTGTTATATCCATTATTATTTACTGAATTGTAAATCGTGAAAACTCATCTTGAGTGACACTGAGACAGAGATGTACAGAAAGGAGAGAGGAGGCAGGTAAGTTGTATAATACTGTACAGAAATGAAGATTGGGAAATGAAGATTTACATACACAAATTATTCTCTTTAATTGTTCATTATTAATTAGTTTTAGTGTTAATGATTTGATTCTGGTGTGTGAAGTGCTTCTGCCTGAACCAGTCGCAGTTGTGAGCTGTGTGTGTGTGTGTGTGTGTGTGTGTGTGTGTGTGTGTGTGTGTGTGTGTGTGTGTGTGTGTGTGTGTGTGTGTGTGTGTGTGTGTGTGTGTGTGTGTGTGTGTTTGTTCGGGTTGCAGAGTTTGCACTGAGCTGAAGCATGACCTCTTGCAGTCTTATTAGTGTTAATGAGGGAGTTCGACTTGGCGAATTTACAGCAGTAATGTGATATTAGCTTCAGTCACAGAGGCCGAGGGGAGACCATCACCCTCCTGCATATGCAACCTTCAGTAACACACTCCTACATTCACACATACACACATGCTTCTACACAAGAATAAAGCTAGTAAATTAAGCCTCACACAGGAAGAAAACGTTCTATTTCTATTTGGATTGTCAAATGTTTAAGACAGTCAAACTTGGAATTCTTTCTTATTTCTAGCTATTAAGTAGTGTTTTTTTTTGTTGTTTTTTTTTTGGGGGGGGGGCATTCTCTGGCTTTCTGTCCAATTAAGAAAGAGGAAACAGCGATTGCTAATTGTGCATGTGTGTTTGTGTGGGTGCTTACAGGAGGAACTCTTTTTCCCTGTGACATTCCTCAATTTATTTATTTTATTTTTTTGTTTTATTTTTTTAATAAAGTGACTTTTTAGCTTGTGATGATGCTACTGTAAGATATTCACACATGTCCTGTCCTCATCGGATGTTCAGCACATGTTCTAGGTGTCATCATGATTTGGTGTTTTTCATAGTTCAGCTTGTTTTAAAGAAAGACAATTAAATCTAATGATACATTTTCCTCTTAATTGTATTACAGCTAAAAATCCTTGTTTTAGTATATAAGGATAATCCACATATACTAAAAGCTGCTCCTTGAGAGAGAGAGAGAGAGAGAGAGAGAGAGAGAGAGAGAGAGAGAGAGAGAGAGAGAGAGAGAGAGAGAGAGAGAGAGAGAGAGCACGCAAGTGTGTGTGTATGTGTGTGAGTGTGTGTGAGTGTGTGTGTATGTGTGTGTCTGTTTGCTATGGCTTCTTTTCTCCTTAAGGGTCCCTGAGAGGCAGCCCAGCTTCTTATGAGAAGAGCTTGCAGCATTAACCTTTTTCCTCTCAGCTGTTAGCTCTGGCTTCTTCAGTCTCCACAGACATTCTCCACAATTAGCCCATATTCAGCCACATGCTGCCATGCACTGCACATCCCTTGTTTCACATTCTAGCTGATAATGTGGTCTTCTGTGTCCCAGCCTTTACTGCATCCCCAGCAGAACACTTTTACTAATTGTGGACTATTAAAATAGCATTTAATGATCATCTATTCAATTAAATTACATCAATTAAATGACATAAATTGCATTTTCATCAATTTCATTTATATTTACCTATTAAATACATAAAACCAATGTTCTGGTTAATACAGAAATACTAAATATAACAAATCTATTATTTTATTATTCACTATTAGGATTGCACACACTGCTGCAGATTTATTTCTGTTCATGTGTACTCACATCAAATTCGCCTCCACTATTTCTCTCTCTTCTTGTGTGTGTGTGTGTGTGTGTGTGTGTGTGTGTGTGTGTGTGTGTGTGTGTGTGTGTGTGTGTGTGTGTGTGTGTGTGTGTGTGTGTGTGTGTGTGTGTGTGTGTGTGTGTGTCTGCATGAGCTTGTGTGTCTCATACTGCTCCTGTTTCCCCCCCAGGATCTCATGTATAATGTATATGCTCCCTCATGAATATGCTAATATTGCAACATGGATAGAGAGGTGAGAGGGCTTCCCCTGTTCTATTCTTGCATTCGCCTGATGAGAGACAGAGAGGGGGAGAGTGAGAGAAAGCAGTGGGAAGAGAGGGGGGAATGGGAAAGAAGGAGCATGAGGAATGAGTGAGAAGAAAAGAGATAGGTGTGTGAAAGGGTACAGGACCTCTTGACAGGAATAAATTGGAGAACACTGGTTGAGAGACAGCACAAAAACAAAAAATGAATAAATATGAGGGCTAAAGGTAAAAAGGAATAGACCCTAAATAAAATAATATGAGTAAAATGTGTTGTGGTCTCTCTTGTGAAATGCTAAATAAATTGCAAGGACTATGGTAGTTATGAAGAAGAGACAAAGATATAAAAGTGTCACAACATTCAGAGATTGCTATGCTGCTTTCAAAAAACAGTCACTAATTATTTA